>NW_027129676.1:0-24053 GCF_037325665.1 Littorina saxatilis | reverse complement strand
AAAAACATAAACCTCCTTGTCTTCGGACCGTCTAAAGTTCCACTGAGGGGGTCCAAGGACCCCTTACAAATGAAAGTTGGGGGTGCAGTTACCCTATAGGGCAGTTACCCTCTAGGATGAGCATCCTTGGGGTGCCCCGGGCCTCCAACCTTGAACGGAAATATATGCTTTGTTGTCTCTTCCAGTCAATGGATGTATGTATACCCCTTTCCATAGCTCCGTAATTGTTTACCAAATGGTAGGGATAGAATGATAGGTTCATTTCGTTTACTGAAACAACGCCCTCTTGTGTCTTATTTGTCAAACTGGGACATGCTCCTCCAATGATCCTTCAAAGTATTCATTAAACGGGTGGAGGGGAGGTTTGGGATAGAGACATTTGTTAAAAGTATGCAGGTCAGTATGGAATAGCTGACACAGTTTGCCTTTGATGTAGTCTCCATTAAGTTACCAATTGTTACATTGACAGCATACGATGACAATTAATGCTGTGGAGAGATTGAGCAAAACCCTGGAGACCGTTACTCATGATCAGTGCCTGATTATGTCAAATAATGAGAAATTATGTGGAGAGATTTTGCAACACTCGATGGTTACTCCCTGATTATGCCATACAATGAGAAAATTAATTAGCTTTCAGTAGTAATTTGGCAGCCGAAAAACATAATTTCTCTGGCTATAGCATACATATCTCTGGAGTGCCTGCATGACGTGTCCATTCAAGCCCTTGAGATCAAAGGATTCGCCGGAAAAAGGTTCAAACTTCAGTTTCAGATGTTTGGACGGAGGGTTGGAAATGTTATTATGAAGTTTGGCGTAGTTTGAAAATTCATTCGCTCAAGGGCCAGGACGGAGCCCTAGGCCGATTCCTCTGGTTAGCGTAGCCTTCGGGTGCCCGATGAATCCATCCAATTCTCTGTGTTAATAATCAAAGGAAAGTAAAAAGGTTTAAACTTCAGTTTTAGCTGCTTGGATTGAGGGTTTGATATAATACGATTTTGATAAATGAATTTTGGCGTATTCTGAAAATACATTAACTCATGGTTACAGTTACTTTACAATGCGTTGTGTTCCTAGGTAACCCTTTTATGCGGGGCAGCCAGAGGCCAAAAGCTATATTCACAACATTCTTTTTATAACGTACGGCTGTCAGATCCGAACTGGATTTAATACCAAAGGATTCCACGAACACAACAACTAAGACTGAGACAGATGTTCCTGCACTTCGGTTTAAAGTGACATAGATTTAGCAGTATACAGGGAGGTGCCTTATGATTTATCTGAAGGCTCGGATTTTAAACTAGGTTTTTAGGTCGAGGAAAGAGAAGCATGTAACGGAAACACCTGTTGGTTTGGTCGAAATATATATATATGCATGTTTTTATTGTGAAAACGCCCTTAAAAAAGAACCAATACGATATAACTATCGAATTTCATTCACAAAAGTGCGTGCATTGCCTGCGAGTATGGAAATGTGTCATTTTTGCTTGTAAGCTGGCGCGCGCTTGTGTGTGTGTGTGTGTGTGTGTGTGTGTGTGTGTGTGTGTGTGTGTGTGTGTGTGTGTGTGAGAGAGAGAGAGAGAGAGAGAGAGAGACACAGAGAGAGAGACACAGAGAGAGAGGGGGGGAGAGAGAGAGGGAGAGAGAGAGAGAGGGGGGGGGGATGAACGAAAATAATTTGGCAAATATTGAAGCTGTATTACCTGCGGAGTGCTTACGGTAAAAAAAAATAAAAACCAGAAACAACGGTTTGGACTTGGAAACCATCACACTTATTTTCAATCACTTAGATTTAAAATATTTAAAGTCGATCCTTGGGAGGTTCAGACATCTTCAACCCCAGCATATGTCTTTCGCCCCACTTACGAAAGAATAGGCATATAAATTATAATTCAAACGACTCAAAATCGGAAGACTTCCAAGTCTTCCAACACTACGGCTTCAAGCATTTGACTTATTCCACAAAATGTTGCTGGTGTTTTGGCTGAAAGAAATATTATACTTTTACATTGGATAAGACCATCCCTCCACTTAGACACACACCAACAATTAAAAGCTTTGGTGCTCTGTGTGCAAAGTGGGATTTTTAAAATTAATTAATTTCTTGAAAGTCATGCACTCCTCACAGAAAACAGGGTGTTGATATTTGGTATGTGTCCAAGTGCATCGAGAGATGTGCTTGTCAATGTATAAGCCTGCCATGGCCAGATCTTAGATGTCGTGAGCTGAACTGTTTTCATGGGAAGGAGTGTGCCTTTAAAGGTATAGTTGGAATAGGCGATTGTAGACCATAGAAACCATAGATTGTAGACCATAGAAACATGGTGACAAGCTTAATTGTCTTCCGTTAAAATCCGCTTGGGAATTAAAACAGAAAAACCATCTGCTGTCATTTGAATTTCACGAGCCGTGCCCATGTACTATTGATCACTGGCAAATATGCGGAAACGGTAAATGGAATTAGTTTAAAACTAGAAATTTGTTTAGATTTTGTCCTTGCTGCTGAATAAATCAATTAGTCTGTTTGCACATCAGTGTCGAAAAACACAGGGAGTATCATCGGCAGTTATACAAAGTTGTTGTTTATCATGAGATCAAGGGTGTTTTCCTCCGCAGTGTTCGATGTGACGTATTTTGTCAGGTGATAGAAGTGTTGATTGGATCAACAAAAAGAGTGTATATGAAAACAAGGATGGTTTAGTGAATGTGTGTGTGCGCGCGAGATATAGGGGGGGGGGGGGGGGGGGGCGGAGGGAGGTATAGGAGCACGTCGTAATTTACCCGTTGGCTTTGAAGTGTCACACGAAGCATAACAAGTTGCGTAAGGCGAAAATACAACATTTAGTCAAGCTCAGTCGAACTCACAGAATGAAACTGAACGCACTGCATTTTCGTGTCAAAGGCACTGAAATTGACAATCCAGAAAAGCGCGGTAGCGGTAGCGCTGAGGAGGATAGCACGCTTTTCTATATCTCTATTCTTTTTAACTTTCTGAACGTGTTTTTAATCCAAACATATCATATCGTATATGTTTTTGGAATCAGGAATAAGATGAAATTGTTTTTAAATCGATTTCGGAAATTTAATTTTAATCATAATTGTTGTATTTTTAATTTTCAGAGCTTGTTTTTAATCCGAATATAACATATTTATATGTTTTTGGAATCAGAAAATGATGAAGAATAAGATAAACGTAATTTTGGATCGTTTTATAAAAAAATATTTTTAATTATAATTTTCAGATTTTTAATGACCAAAGTCATTAATTAATTTTTAAGCCTCCAAGCTGTAATTCAATACCAAAGTCCGGCCTTCGTCGAAGATTGCTTGGCCAAAATTTCAATCAATTTTATTGTAAAATGAGGGTGTGACAGTGCTGCCTCAACTTTTACAAAATGCCGGATATGACGTCATCTAAGACATTTATCGAAAAATAAAAAAAACACGTCTGGGGATATCATACCCAGAAACTCTCATGAAAAATGCCATAAAGATCGATCCAGTAGTTTACTCTGAATCGCTCTACACACACACACAGACACAGACACAGACAGAGACAGACAGACAGACAGACACACACACACACACACACACACACACACACACACACACACACACACACACACACACACACACACACACACACACACACACACCACGACCCTCGTCTCGATTCCCCTCTATGTTAAAACATTTAGTCAAAACTTGACTAAATGTAAAAACGCAGTCAAACTGCATACAACTGCAATTAATGAATTGTTCTGATGCACTCTACAGTGAGAACATTAATCGATGCTACACACACACACACACACACACACATATATATATATATATATATATATATATATATATAAGCAAGTTTGACGCAGGGGTGAATGGAGATGGGGAAGACTAGAGTCAAGTAAACGTCAATGGAAAGGACGTCATCATGGAAGTCACTCGAAGTAACGTGCCTTCGCTAGTGACAAGAACAAGTTCTAGGTTTCATCACTGACATACAAACGTTGGTGTCATTACTGTATTCGTAGAGAAGAGACCAACTTAAACCGTGGCTTAATTTTTTTATGCTGATACCAGTGGAGAGCAGACTTGGGCGTCATCATGTTGGTCAATTCTCAATGGACCAACTAAAGCATTGATTACGCGATGACGTTTGACCTTCGAGCCTGAAAGACTGCACATTAGCACGATACTCCACGCATAAACGGTTGACGGTTGAAAAGCCTGTTGCATTTAATGAAAGGAAATCAAGTCAAGTGAAAACGTGCAAATTCTTTGTTGGAAAAAGTTACAAAAGGGTCGATTTAAATATACAGTGCCCTTCCGTAATTATTATACAGCCTGGGTTGAACTGGTGTGGGGTAAATCAGATTTGCATATATAATATTTCCCATCGTATATTTTAACGTGTTTCGGGTTGATGGCAGTCACGGCGTACAGTTTTATCGATTGAGTAGTAATTTGCATCAGTGATTTGAAGTGAGAAACACATGGCAGATTAGCAAACGCAGTTGGTGCGACAGATTTGTACAGCCCCTGCCAAAGGTCACCAGTAAACAGAGTCGTCTTGTCCTGGTTTTTGTAGCTTAACTGCTGCTTTAATTTGTTGTTGATTATTATTTTATGACTCAATTAGGGGTGTGGGAGCGATTTCGTATTCAAAGTCTTTTCATGAAGTGGGAACGAAAGGGCGTTCAGGAAGAGCTCTAGAACAGATGGGCTCTCTCAAGCTAGATTGCTGTGAATATTTGTGAGAGAGAAAAAGAATACATCAGCAAAGATCTATACTACCCGTCATTGAAAGTACTAGGCAGATGCGTGTGTGTGTTGATCTTAGTGACGAGGCCGTTTATTCTATAAACAAAAAACAAAACAAAAAACAACATAGTTATGTGACTGGAAAGGCCATTGATTCCGCTACCATATTCAGCAAACTGATTGATTTTACATAAAAGATGGTGGAACAGACAAAAAAGATACCCCAAACAATCAGATTCACAAAGGCAAGGTTCCCCTCCTTTAAATCGACAACAAATCAGAACAGCTTAAACAATGTTAGCATGTCAGTGGAAGGAACAATCAATTTTCTTCAGTCAGTTTTGTTTATATCTATACCGAGCAACAAAAGAAACGCGAATTATTTTTCGATATTTTGATTTTAAAAAACGCAGTGAATCTGAGTGTGACAATTTTCGGGATATAGATGCCCTATGCAGTCATGTGTAACAAAGCTGTTGTGTGAATATTTTCCCATTGCTGCTGTCTCAACGCACGGGACAAGCAGTTTCCACGTGAAACACATGATGCGTGCTTACAGCACGTGCAAGCGGAGTTGGGGAATCCTCATGTGTGAGATGTCTTCACTGATGCATTAGTAACAAGTCGCGTAAGGCGAAATAACAACATTTAGTCAAGCTGTCGAACTCACAGAATGAAACTGAACGCACTGCTTTTTTCACCAAGACCACATACTCGTAGTTTCGTCAGTCCACCGCTCTTGGCAAAGGCAGTGAAATCGACCAGCCATGCAGAATAGTGCGGTGGTGGTCGCGCTGAGCATGATAACACGCCTTTCTGTGTGTCTATTCTTTTTAGCTTACTGAGTTTGTTTTTAATCCAAACATATCATATCTATATGTTTTTTTAATCAGGAACCGACAAGGAATAAGATGACATTGTTTTTGAGTCACTTGAGAAAAAGTGACTCTATGTAATCGGTCAGTGTTAGTCTGTCCGGCCGGCCGGCCGGCCGTCCGGCCGGCCGTCCGTAGACACCACCTTAACGTTGGACTTTTCTCGGAAACTATCAAAGCGATCCGGCTCATATTTTGTTTAGTCGTGACCTCCAATGACCTCTACACTTTAACGATGGTTTCGTTGACCTTTGACCTTTTTCAAGGTCACAGGTCAGCGTCAAAGGAAAAATTAGACATTTTATATCTTTGACAAAGTTCATCGGATGTGATTGAAACTTTGTAGGATTATTCTTTACATCAAAGTATTTACATCTGTAGCCTTTTACGAACGTTATCAGAAAAACAAGGGAGATAACTAGCCTTTTCTGTTCGGCAACACACAACTTAACGTTGGGCTTTTCTCGGAAACTATAAAAGTGACCGGGCTCAAATTTTATGTGAACGTGACTCCCAGTGACCTCTACACTTTGACGTCTGCTTTGGTGACCTTTGACCTTTTTCAAGGTCACAGGTATGTCTTGAAGGAAAAAAATTGAAATATCATATCTCTGAAACTATTCATCGGATTTGATTCAAACTTTATAGGATTATTCTTTACATCAAATTATTTACATTTGTATTGTGTTGTGAATAGCAATTTCTTCCTGTCCATCTGATGCCTCATATAATATTCAGAACTGCGAAAGTGACTCGATCGAGCGTTTGCTCTTCTTGTTAAAATCGATTTCGGAAAATTAATTTTAATCATAATTTTCATATTTTTAATTTTCGGAGCTTGTTTGTAATCCAAATATAACATATGTATGTTTTTGAAATCAGAAAATGACGAAGAATAAGATAAACGTAAATTTGGATCGTTTAATAAAAAAAATATTTTTAATTACAAGTTTCCGATTTTTAATGACCAAACTCATTCATTAGTTTTTAAGCCACCAAGCTAAAATACAATACCAAAGTCCGGCCTTGCCCTTTGTCGAAGATTTGCTAAAATTTCAATCAATTTGATTGAAAAATGAGGGTGTGACAGTGCCGCCTCAACTTTTACAAAAAGCCGGATATGACGTCATCAAAGGTATTTATAGAAAAATAGAGAAAAAAAACGTTCGGGGATATCATTCCCAGGACCTCTCATGTCAAATTTCATAAAGATCGGTCCAGTAGTTTCGTCTGAATCGCTCTACACACACACACACGCACAGACACACATGCACACACACACACACACACACACACACACACACACACACACACGCACACACACCACGACCCTCGTCTCGATTCCCCCCTCTATGTTAAGACATGTAGTCAAAACTTGACTAAATGTAATAAAAAGAGACCATGGCACGCTTACTGCCAGTCTAGCTTTTGACAGAGTCAAGATGCCAAGATTGGAACCAGAACAACGCGAGAGGGCAGTGGGTCGATTATAGGCTGGTGATGACCCAGAAGCGGTAGCAGTCGCTTTCAGTCAATGTGCATCTGTCAACAGTATATCGCCTTCAGCAACGTTTTGTCAACACTGGAAGCACTGCTGATACACAACGAAGTGGAAGACCTCGCGTTACCACACAGAGACAAGATCGCCAGATCCTGCGTCATCATTTGAGAAACCGATTCCATACAGCCAATGAAACAGCCAGGAACACCGTCGGTAACCACCAGAGACCCATCAGTGGCCAGACAGTTCGTCGAAGACTTGTGGAGCGAGACCTCCACCACTGCCGTCCAGTGAACAAAGTCATCGCATGGCGCGCCAGCAGTGGGCCCAGGATCACATCAACTGGAACTGGAGACAATGGCGAAACATTCTGTTCACCGATGAGAGCCGTTACTGCATTAGTCATGTTGATGGGCGTGTCAGAGTGTGGCGAAGAAGAGGTGAACGCTATGCTGGTGACTACGTCATGGAACACAATGCCCAGGGTGGACCAAACGTCATGGTCTGGGGTGGAATCGGCCTCAACCAATCCCTGGGACCTGTGTTTTTCAACAATCTTGGTCCTGGTCGGGTAAACGGCATCACAGCACAGCGTTATATTGACCAGATCCTACAGCCTCATGTTGTGCCCTTTTTCCAGGCGCGCAGAAACTGTGTTCTGCAGCAAGATAACGCTCGCCCGCACACAGCCAGGGTCACCCAGGCCTTCCTGCAGCACAATAACATCGACATCATGGCCTGGCCCGCCCTCAGCCCAGATTTGAATCCCATTGAACATTTCTGGGACCAACTTCAAAGAAAGCTCAACCAGTTACGCCCAGGACCAAGAACTGCCGCAGAACTGCGTCAGGCCCTTGTCCATGCCTGGTGCAACATCCCGAGAGACGCCATCAGCCGACTCATCCACTCCATGAGGCGCCGCTGCCAGGCCGTCATCAACGTCCATGGGGGTCACACACCGTACTGACCATCTGCAGAGGCTTCCTTTGCCCGTGGCAGCGAAAGACTATGCCATAGCCAAGAACAGTGTGCGAAGAACATACCACCGTGATTTTGATTCGTTTCGATGTTACGTTTATGAGAAATGACATTTTTAAATTGTGATTAAACGTTTTTCGGGAGAAAATTCGCGTTTCTTTTGTTGCTCGGTATATCTTGTCTTACAATGATGCTTTGGCATGCTGAACAGTGTAGGTGTCATTTTTCTCAGAAGCCACAAACGGCGGTTTTGGAAACGGTTTTTAGTGGCTTGTGAACTGTTCCTTTGGTTCAGTAACTAATCTCCAAACGACATCCACATTTGTACTACATTTTGCTTTGTTGTACAGGGAACTGTCCAGATTGGAGTCCACTGTGGGAAAAAGGAGTTAGTAGTCATATACCTTCACCTACTTTATTTCCAATTGTTGATTTTATTGTGAGACAATGTAGTGTATTGAAAAAAAAGTACACAGACAGCTTAATTATGTGTAGGTGATCCCGAATCATACAGCAATCGCCGAAAATCTCATGCGAATTTCTTTTGCTCCAACTAAGAAATATTCACAGAAAGGAAATTGAATAACGCGTTTCTGATTAAAAAAGAATCATCACACCGAAGAAATGTTGTTTTCTGACTCAGTTACAATTAAGTTCTTGATTACCACGTTCTAATCGATGCGCGAATTCAGAAGCATGAGCTTTTCTGTTTCGTCTTCAACAAGAGTCTCAGAGCTTAGGCGTTTTGGATTTCGACAGTGTTAACCTGAGCCTTGATCACAATCAAACAATCATGCAAACAGATTGTAAAGTTGAAAAAGAAAAAGAATTAAATGTAATTATGTTGCTTCTTGCTGCTCAGTGCGGGCAAGTTATCATGGAGGTGAGCCTGAGAGCGCTTTAAGTGGACTACTGTAATTATTAAAACATACACATACACGTACGCGCTTGGGCCCTTACAGGAATGCACGCAGACAACAAGCATACACGCAAAAACACACACGCAAGCACGCACACACACACACACACACGCGCGCGCACGCACAAACGCACACACTGGCACACACACACACATGCACACACACAAAATGTATGCCCCCAGATATGAGTGATATATCCGTGGCAATTACAGACCTTCTATATTGAACTTTGTTCGAATAGCAGCAACCAGCGCTCAGTGATGACGGCGGAAATGAAGCGAAAATAAAAATTAACGACAGGATGTAGACGCTATTGATTCACAATTTTTTGTATAGCAATAATAAATATTGCAAGAACACTCTAGTTTTGAGAGTGATGCAAAGCCTGTTGGGGTTCTGTTACACTGATTTTGTTTTGCAGTGGATGCTATATAACGGCGTATTTAAAGATACTTTCCATCCCGCATAAACTATCTGCATAACCATATATCTTTCCAGCTCTATGCATGGAATAATAAAGAATCCAAGAATCAAAAGTCTAGCTTTTTTTGCAGATTGGACTATATATATATCTGTTATTTATTTATCATTTGTTTATTTTGCTAAATTGACTTAGCAGATGCAAGTTGTTAACATGAGATTATCAATACTGTGCTTATCATGTCTTGTTCAATTAAAGAGAATAAACAGCATCAGATGTGGCTGTTAGCAAGGTTATCATACTCATTGAACATGATACTGTCGTGTGATTTCTAGGAGGCGGTTCATTTAGTATGTGCGCTGCACAATATTACCAATACAATAAACCATAAACTTCATGTAGGCCTAACTCAGATACGCATGCACCCACTGACTATGATAATAGGCTGGTATCTGCTCACGAGGAATAAAACACACACAATACACTCTTTTTATTTGCACAATATCATAATAAAAATGTAACTGAGACGCATGCTCGCTGACTGTGACTGATAATAGGCCGATATTTTCTTAACCAGTAATATAACAAGACACAGGAAGTGGGGGGTGTAATATCTGTGCAATATCACCGAACTACATGTAACTGCAACGCTGAACAGGGTTACAAAACTTTCGTGATGTTTGCTTATTAGTAGAATAACAGACACAGAAAGTGGGGCATGTAATATATTCGTACAATTTTGCTAATATTTAAGTAACTGCAATGTATACTCTTTGACCAGATTAATAAGCTGGCATCTTCTTACTGCATGGTAGAATAGCAGACACAGAAAGTGGGGCATGTAATGTATTTGTAAAATATAACCAAACGGTAAGGAACCGAAGCACGTGCGCACTGAACAGGGCAACAACCTAATATATCATCTGCTTTAGACAAATAACAGAAAGTGGAGCATGACTGTGATATATTATTACAATATCACCAAGCTGTATGTCACTGAGACGCAAGAGTCAACGCGTTATTATTATGTACATCTGATTGTTTGAACACTTTCGGAGGAACACCTGCTGGCAATGGCAGATCTATCCCGTACAGAAGTAAAGGTGTATATTACGTTCCGACAACAACCTTGAGTGAAACCTTGATTGCTATCGGCGTTTTATCTAACGGATACCCCCCGCGGGTTAGGGGGAAGAATTTATCCGATGCTCCCCAGCATGTCGTAAGAGACGACTAACGGATTCTGTTTCTCCTTTTACCCTTGTTAAGTGTTTCTTGTATAGAATATAGTCAATGTTTGTAAAGATTTTAGTCAAGCAGTATGTAAGAAATGTTAAGTCCTTTGTACTGGAAACTTGCATTCTCCCAGTAAGGTCATATATTGTACTACGTTGCAAGCCCCTGGAGAAATTTTTTGATTAGTGCTTTTGTGAACAAGAAACAATTAACAAGTGGCTCTATCCCATCTCTCCCCTTTCCCCGTCGCGATATAACCTTGAACGGTTGAAAACGACGTTAAACACCAAATAAAGAAAGAAAGATCTAACGGATCCGGATCCGCTCTCGCAACAGGTGGTTGGACTAAATCCCATCCTCCCTTTTCTTTTATCGTACAGTGGGACACCCCTTCTTCCCTTGTTACACGGAGTATGGCTGCTTAAATGGCGGTAGAGGGGGGGGGGGGAGAGAGTTCATGCACATAAAACCCATTCGCGAAAAACACAAGTGTATGCTTACGTTGGAGTTGCAGCCCATCGAATACCACACACAAAAAGGACCTCACCCCTCCCCCTTTTTTAAGACCACAAAATTCCATAAAAATCATGTCTTATAAAGGAGGGAGTCTGAAAATGGAGATGAATTTACATGCGTTATGAACAGAAACTCCGAAAAGGCAGTGTCTTGTAAGGGCGGGGGTTTTAAAACAGAGGGAGGGGGAGGGGGCTTGAAATGGGGTATCCTCTGTAGTTACCTATAATTATTTACTTCATTCTGCTATCTGTACGCCTACATCCCCCGCCTACTTGTTTTCTGTGTGCTTTGATTCTCAGCGTATTACCTGTACTCTGTATTGTTACGCACGTTCGAGATTTAAGTGAATGATATTAGACGTACGTGCATGCAACGGCTGCCAAAAGCTGAAATCGATTTGTGAGATTTCTGTGTACTATTGCATCCGCAACGCACCTGTTACAGTGGAGACAATCACTGTCTCCTATCTATCTATCCACCAGCATCTTAGACCACTCTTTGTACATTTTCTTTTAATAGATGATTGTCATTTGTTTTACCTCATGTCTGCCCTGCGTGTGATGGTGTGATCGTGACTGCTGTAGTGTGGGCGTGTGTGTGTTGGTGTGTATGTCAGTGTATGTGTGAGCGTGTGTGTGTGTGTGTCTGTGTGTAGGTGGTTTTACCGACAAATGGGGACGATTGTCACTGGAGAGCAGTCAAATGGGGACGCTTCCGACAAACGGGGACGTCCCCATTTGTCGGCCCGTGCGACCCCATTTGACTGGATTTGAGCAGATTGAGCGACCCCATTTGACTGCTTCCTAGCATCCCTGTGGACAAACGGACTGGATTTTCACACAGATTCATACACATATTTTAGCTCTGCACTTTTTGGTCTGCTCAACTAAACCATGTGATTTTTATCATGTGACTTCAAATGACTTTACAGTAACTGCTTTCATCAGAATTCAGTTTCTATTCAAATGCAGTCAAACTAAAACATTTATTTGAATTAAAAAAAAAGAAAAAGTTATTGCATTTAATATATTTTATTCAGAATATTTTGAAAGAGTTCTGATTATTTGATCACGGTTTTTTTTGTATTAAAACAAAAACAAACACAGAAACATATACATTCCTGTAAAAAAAAAAATGATTACAATTATTTTGTTATGAGATTTATTTTAGGTTAATTCGAAGTGTTGTGTCTTTGTCATTTGTTGGTTTGTGCAGTGCAGTTGTTTTGTCAGTTATTCTTCTCTTCATTTGTTCTATCGTCTTTCTTCTTCTTTTTTGTGTGTGTATTTTTGTGTTTATGTGCCTAAAGAAGACCCTTAGGTCGAAACGTCGCTGTTATTCGTTCCGTGTTCGTCATTTTAACGTGAGTACATTGCTTTTTGGTCTCTTTATTGTTCCCTCTCACGTCCAGTCGCCATTGTTTAATACATGTTTTAATGTGTTTTGTATAATCCGGAAGCAGGAGTTTAAAACCTATGTATATATTAAGGGAAAAGTCTGGGTTGTGGCACTCGATCACTAGGTGGGGCACTGCCCTTCGCTCCCTGTTACCCGAGTTCCAATCCTCGTGGTAAGGCGTCCGCCCCGTGATCGGGAGGTCGTGGGTTCGAACCCCGGCCGGGTCATACCTAAGACTTTAAAATTGGCAATCTAGTGGCTGCTCCGCCTGGCGTCTGGCATTATGGGGTTAGTGCTAGGACTGGTTGGTCAGGTGTCAGAATAATGTGACTGGGTGAGACATGAAGCCTGTGCTGCGACTTCTGTCTTGTGTGTGGCGCACGTTATATGTCAAAAGCAGCACCGCCCTGATATGGCCCTTCGTGGTCGGCTGGGCGTTAAGCAAACAAACAAACAAACCCGAGTGCCAACAACAATAGGATGAGCATCAGAAGCGAAGATAAAGAGGGAATTTTTTTCTCTGCGCGCGCGCCAGCAAGCAGGATGTCTCCGAACTGAAGCGGTAATAGTATGATCTAATTACAGGCGATGGGTTTATGGGTCACGTGATTATATATATGAAGTCTTCTATCGCGCGCGTATCTCCAGACTCGGACTCAAGGCGCAGGAATCTATTTATGCCGTGTGAGATGGAATTTTTTACACAATACATCATGCATTCACATCGACCAGCAGATCGCAGCCATTTCGGCGCATATCCTACTTTTCACGGCCTATTATTCCAAGTCACACGGGTATTTTGGTGGACATTGTTTTATCTATGCCTATACAATTTTGCCAGGAAAGACCCTTTTGTCAATCGTGGGATCTTTAACGTGCACACCCCAATGTAGTGTACACGAAGGGACCTCGGTTTTTCGTCTCATCCGAAAGACTAGCACTTGAACCCACCACCTAGGTTAGGAAAGGGGGGAGAAAATTGCTAACGCCCTGACCCAGGGTCGAACTCGCAACCTCTCGCTTCCGAGCGCAAGTGCGTTACCACTCGGCCACCCAGTCCACGTGATGTGGGGGCGGAGCCAAACATTGGTTGATACTTACTGTGTTGACATTAGTTCATTGGCCCCGCCCCAACATCATATGACTTACTAATCCATGGGCTATCATTGGTTCATGTTTTTGGCGCTAAACTATCTGACAGGTAAAGAACTATTTTGATGTGACACGTTATTACTTGGTGCAAATACGCGCAGTGTTTAAAACCACTTGGCGGACAGAACTGTGCATTCTCACAATTCGACACTTACTACATCCATAATAACCACACCGTTGATCAATCGCTGAGAAATGGCACAAATGACAGTTGGGGAAAACATTCAGAAGTTGGAATGATCTTACTGAACGGCTGGCAGACTTTTCCAGAAAGAACGATTTGGTGTACGTGGTCAAATACAGTCGTGCTGTTCAACTTGCGAACAAGAATTCAAAACAGCCCTTTCCAGACGAACTGAAGTATGCATACGCAAAACTTGTGTGCAAGTACTCAGGAAAAGGACGACTCACAGGCCGAGGTGCGAAGAGGAGCAATGGGTAAGCGGATTAATATTTAGTTGCTATACTTCTTATGCGTTCTTGTCACAGATAGTAACTCGTATGAATGTTTAATTTTAATATAATTTTTTTTTTTTTTTTTTAGGTTTACAATGTTTCAACATTCATTCCAGTATGGACTGACATTTTAACGAGTGCGGAAAGTCTGTCTGTCTGTCTGTCTGTCTGTCTGTCTGTCTGTCTGTCTGTCTGTCTGTCTGTCTGTCTGTCTCTCTGTCTCTCTCTCTCTCTCTCTCTCTCTCTCTCTCTCTCTCTGCGCGCACTTCTTCTTCTTCTTCTTTGTCGGACAGATTTTTCACACAAATGACCAGGAAACCAGATTACGTAAGCCGTGTCAGCTGTACCCTTTGTAAAAGTCAGCGTAGCTCGAGAACGGCATTGAAATATTTTCGGTGTTCTTTACCTTGCCCAAGAAGCAGAGCATAAGAGTATACGTCACACACTCGAGTCAAGGACGTCGTAAAATGGCCCTCGGTCAAGTTTTCACCGAGAACCATTTTATGATGTCCTTAACAATTATGTGTTAGTCGGCTTAGAATATGCGCGCAGGTTTCAAAGTTTTGATCCATTCGATTATCTCAACAGACATCCTTTGATTGTAAAGTTGAATGCGGGCACATGATGGTTGAAAATACTTAACTTGAAAGTTTCCCGCTGTGGTAGATTTTTATGGTGGTTGTCACACAGGCAGCGACGGCTTTACTGGTCGGACCCAGTTGTGCGTTACCTCGCTTTTGCCTTTAATGACTGACTGACTGGCTGACTTTGGGGATTAACGTCCTCTGAGGTAACTAGGATCTATTTGGGAACATTTACCGTGATACTGTAAGAGGAGCAAGAAAAGAAAAGAAAAATGATGATGATGATGATGATGATGATGATGATGATGATGATGATGATGATGATGATGATGATAGAAAGAGAGAAAGAAAGAGAATAGTGAGAGAGAGGGGAGAGAGAGAAAAAGAGAGAGGGGGAGAGAGAGGGAGAGAGAGAGAGAGAGAGAGAGAGAGAGAGAGAGAGAGAGAGAGAGAGAGAGAGAGAGAGAGAGAGAGAGAGAGAGAGAGAGAGAGAGAGAGATATTTAGAACCGACTCCAGACGATGGGAAATGCTGTAAAGATACATTTGACGTAAAGCGAGTGACGCAATTTCACTAGATTTTTTCGAACTTTGATCATTTAGATTCCAAGTGAGCGGGTCGGCATTGCACACTCAGAGGATGGGCGGTGCTTTGCTATTCCGTGAAGCACCCACCGACAAAACTAGCTTTTCTGTACTTTTTTTTTTAGATAAAGAGAGTATTATCTCGCAGCATTTGAAGTGTCATTCTTTAGAATAAATCACGTTGGTATTGTTGATTTAAATTTGTACTTTGTCTTGTCAATGTTTTGCTTGATAAACAAAAAGGGTCCCTGCTTGAACGTTATAACATTTAGAGGGTCACCTAGAATCCGTCCTGATTGGTCAAAAAGCCATATGAGGCACTGAACTGGTACTAAAATAAAATAATGTGCTGACAAATTTAAGCTTCTTTTTTAATACAGTAACAGGATAGATTTCTCCCCCGAAAACTACAGAAAATTGGCCATTTTGACCTCCATAATGTAACATCTTATAAGTAAGTGTAGTTGGACCTGTCTTTAACGACAGTTTGAAACGAGTTGTTATCGCAATTAAAGAAAGCCGCCGTTGGCTACTCGGGTGGTGTCTTATCGCTTTCAAGAGTATGTCAAGAGGTGTGTATGGGGTGCGCTCAAGCGCAGAAGACAACGTGATTGCATTCGGCTAACTCAGAGCCGTCCCGCCCGCCTGGTACGTTTAGCAGTCGGTATAACGAGATGGTAGTGTATGAATTTTATTTATTGGTGATGTAGAGATAGTACAATGTCATTAAAAAAAATAAATTCAAAACAAACATGAGTTTAAAGGTTGTGAAAGACAGGTTGTGAACGTTAGTTTGACCGAAACTGGCAGCCGCAAACACATAATAACAAACAATCAATATTATGATAGATTCTGGATAAATAATGTATTATAATGTGCATCTTGTAGGTGATTGTGCTTTTAATAATTTTCAGATTTGTTTTCCCTGTTAATGCTGATGCCACAGTACTAGTTGATTTTTATAGGGAGAAAATGGTTTTGTTTTAAAATGTTCATTATGTACATTGCTTTGTAATTTTGTTAACACATTAATTTTGTGAAACGCCCAGAACCATGTCAGGATTTGCAATACATAACAAAACTTTATTATTGTTTTATCTTTTTATATTTAGTCAAGTTTTGACTAAATATTTTAACATCGAGGGGGAATCGAAACGAGGGTCGTGGTGTATGTGCGTGTGTGCATGTGTGTGTGTGTGTAGAGCGATTCAGACTAAACTACTGGACCGATCTTTATGAAATTTGACATGAGAGTTCCTGGGTATGAAATCCCCGAACGTTTTTTTTTCATTTTTTTGATAAATGTCTTTGATGACGTCATATCCGGCTTTTTGTGAAAGTTGAGGCGGCACTGTCACGCCCTCATTTTTCAACCAAATTGGTTGACATTTTGGTCAAGTAATCTTCGACGAAGCCCGGGGTTCGGTATTGCATTTCAGCTTGGTGGCTTAAAAATTAATTTATGACTTTGGTCATTAAAAATCGGAAAATTGTAAAAAAAAATAAAAATTTATAAAACGATCCAAATTAACGTTCATCTTATTCTCCGTCATTTGCTGATTCCAAAAACATATAAATATGTTATATTCAGATTAAAAACAAGCTCTGAAAAATAAATATATAAAAATTATTATCAAAATTAAATTGTCCAAATCAAATTAAAAATACTTTCATCTTATTCCTTGTCGGTTCCTGATTCCAAAAACATATAGATATGATATGTTTGGATTAAAAACACGCTCAGAAAGTTAAAACAAAGAGAGGTACAGAAAAGCGTGCTATCTTTCTTAGCGCAACTACTACCCCGCTCTTCTTGTCAATTTCACTGCCTTTGCCATGAGCGGTGGACTGACGATGCTACGAGTATACGGTCTTGCTGAAAAATGGCATTGCGTTTAGTTTCATTCTGTGAGTTCGACAGCTACTTGACTAAATATTGTATTTTCGCCTTACGCGACTTGTTTATGATTACTATTACCATTATCAGTATATAAGAGGGACCACGGTTATACCCAAACTGCAATTTAAACAAAATTAATGTTGAAGAAATCAAAAATACATCGAACACATTTCACGCTTTGATTTAACTTATGTTTCCAGCTCGTCACAGACACAGCCGAAGTGCGAAGGCCTGTCTTGAAGCAGAAACGCTTTTGGTGTTCTAGTCGCTTCACACTTTAAGTCAAGTGTCATTCAGTCCGTCTCTCACAATATCACACCTATCCGCGAAAATAGGCAATAGGCCATGATGGGCCATATGTCAGGGAACAGAAGTAGCTCGCTGACTGTCTGATTTTTTTCCCGAGATTTTATTACCTCTCTGGGCCATAAGATGTGGACTACCTTGGGATGGGACAATAAAGTAATGAGAGAGAAAAATCTAATATATTCCTTGACTTTGGGGTAGCGCGACTCTGTTGCAGCTAACTTTCATGTGGGAGAAATAGGCCCTGTCGGAGAACAGAAGTAGCTCGCTGAGTGTCTGATTTTTTCCGAGCTTTTATTACCTCTCTGGGCCATACGATGTGGACTACCTTGTGGTTTGTTTGTTGTTTGTTACGTGTAAGGATTACCCACATGACAAGCAAACAATACATAATTCGTTTGATCTTATCGAGGTTATCGTTCCGAATAAGTTGTTGTATATACTGTAAACATTCCACTTTTAAACACATTTTTAAAACACCTGTTGTGAACACTGAATGAATTACTCTTTTACAAAAATAACACATGAATAACACACACTAAATAATGTTTACCATTTGTGCTACTTTTACCAGTTGAATTAAACAAACTTCACCAACAAAGTATTGCGACAAATTACGCACCCGAATTAAGGCATTAATTCCCATGTCATTTTGTTCAATTTGTCTATGCTACTACCCGTAGTACATGTAGTATGTAGTCAAAATAGTCGGAAAGTTTCAAAGCAAACTAACAAGTCCTTGCTGACATACAGCGCTTTTTCGCATAATGCCCCTCGTAATTAACGCAAAAAACTCCCGTTTTTGACCGCACATACGATCGACACCTGCATCAGAAGGAATAGCATAGAACACAAAATATGCGAGCGTGTGAACCCGTGATTTGTAAAAATGTAAAACAATCGCCCCGCGATTTACAAATCACGTAAATGCGCCGGATATTTTCTTGTCATCTCCAAAGTCAAGGGATCTATTAAATGTTTTCAATAAGGAATCAGAAAGGCCATATACATTCCGCTCCGCGCATATCTATTAAAATCCTTCGGCAACAAATTATTGCGACAAATTACGCACCCAAATTAAGGCATTAATTCCTATGTCATTTCGTTCAATTTGTCTATGTACTACCCGTAGTAGCTTACATGTAGTATGTAGGCAAAATATTCGGAAAGTTTCAAAGCAAACTAACAAGTCCTTGCTGACATACAGCGCTTTTTGGCATAATGCCCTTAGTAATTGACGCAAAAACTCCTGTTTTTGATCGTAAATGCGATCGACACCTGCATCAGAAGGAATCCCGTCGCGATATAACCTTCGTGGTTGAAAACGACGTTAAACACCAAATAAAGAAAGAATCAGAAGGAATAGCATAGAAGACGTTATATGCGAGCGTGTTAACCCGTGATTCGTAAAAATGTAAAACAATCGCCCCGCGATTTACAAATCACGTAAATACGCCCGATATTTTCTTGTCATCTCCAAATTAAGTCAAGGGATCTATTAAATGTTTTGATTCTTATTTCATTACTTTTTTGTCCCATCGCTGGGATATTCGGGTCAATTCCCGAAGGCTAGCAGGAACAAAGTCGCGCTTCCTCCAAATCAGGGGATCTATCAGATGTTTTTATATTTAGTCAAGTTTTGACTAAATATTTTAACATCGAGGGGGAATCGAAACGAGGGTCGTGGTGTATGTGCGTGCGTGCGTGTGTGTGTGTGTGTGTGTGTGTGTGTGTGTGTGTGTAGAGCGATTCAGACTAAACTACTGGACCGATCTTTATGAAATTTGACATGAGAGTTCCTGGGTATGAAATCCCCGAACGTTTTTTTCATTTTTTTGATAAATGTCTTTGATGACGTCATATCCGGCTTTTCGTGAAAGTTGAGGCGGCACTGTCACGCCCTCATTTTTCAACCAAATTGGTTCAAATTTTGGTCAAGTAATCTTCGACGAAGCCCGGGGTTCGGTATTTCATTTCAGCTTGGTGGCTTAAAAATTAATTAATGACTTTGGTCATTAAAAATCGGAAAATTGTAAAAAAAAATAAAAATTTATAAAACGATCCAAATTTACGTTTATCTTATTCTCCATCATTTGCTGATTCCAAAAACATATAAATATGTTATATTCGGATTAAAAACAAGCTCTGAAAATTAAATATATAAAAATTATTATCAAAATTAAATTGTCCAAATCAATTTAAAAACACTTTCATCTTATTCCTTGTCGGTTCCTGATTCCAAAAACATATAGATATGATATGTTTGGATTAAAAACACGCTCAGAAAGTTAAAACAAAGAGAGGTACAGAAAAGCGTGCTATCCTTCTTAGCGCAACTACTACCCCGCTCTTCTTGTCAATTTCACTGCCTTTGCCATGAGCGGTGGACTGACGATGCTACGAGTATACGGTCTTGCTGAAAAATGGCATTGCGTTCAGTTTCATTCTGTGAGTTCGACAGCTACTTGACTAAATATTGTATATTCGCCTTACGCGACTTGTTTCTTCTTTACTTCATTGTCCAATCACTGGGAAATTCGGGGCGTTTCCTCCCTGTGGAAAGCTAGCAGCAACAGAGACACGCTACCTCAAAGTCAAGGGATATATTAGATTGTTGTTTTTCATTACTTTATTGTCTATTCGCTGGGAAATTCGGGTCGCTTCCTCCCAGTGAAAAGCTATCAGCAACCGAGTCGCACTACCCCAAAGTCAAGGGATATATTAGATTTTTTTTCTCTCATTACTTTATTGTCCCATCGCTGGGAAATTCGGGCGCTTCCTCGCAGAGAAAAGCTAGCAGCAACAAAGTCGCGATACCCCGAAGTCAAGGGATCTATAAGATGTTTTTGTCATTAATGTATTTTCCCGTCGCTGGGAAATTCGGGTCGCATTCTCCCAGAAGAAAGCTAGTAGCAACAGAGTTGCGCTACCCCAAAGTCAAGGGATCAATTAGATTTATTTAATTCTTTTCATTATTTTATTGTCCCATCGCTCAAAAATTCAGATTTGTTTTCTTTATGCTAAAAATCGTAATATTTTATCTATCGAGTCCAAACCACCCCCACCACCCAGCGTGGACGGCTTCACTGTGTCACAATGTGGATGCAAAGAAAGACAAAAATATCTACTGAAAGAGCACACGCCGACGACGAGCAATATCTAGTAAAACTGCAGACGGGTCACCTGCAGACTCAGCCGTGTGTGTATGTGTGTGTGTGTGTAATCCAGCAGCGTGCTTACAACAACAACAACAACAACAAACACAAAAAACACCTAATAAAAAATGTTTAAAAAAACCCACAATAAATACCGGTTAAGCGATATGAAACAAATCAGTCAATCTGTCGCTCGAAACAAAAATATCAACACTAAAAACCAGCCATATATGACGTAATGTGAGTAGTTTTGACAGCATCGCTGATCACCTACCTTAATTCTGTTTTCACATATTAATGTTTAAAACAAACATAAACTTTGAAAATAATTCTCTGAGAATGTTAGGACAGTTCCACTCATCTTGAACTCAGGTCAAAAGGAGTTCAGGTCATTCTCTCCCTGACAGGATGCCTTGAGATTCCTTGTCTGGCAAGGAAACCGATTTGTGTGTGTGTGTGTGCATATTTAGAGTTTTTTGTAATGTATTATTGATATAAGCAGATTCGCGATCGTCGATAATGATTTTTCATGGTGTTTTGTCATTTTAAAATTACGAAGGAATTGAAATGTAAGACAGTTTCAAGCGAGCTATTTTTCGCGGCTGTATTTACTGTGTAAACAATTCTAAATATGACAAAAGTGTCACGTGATAATCAACCGTTTGGTTTCGGCGCTCACTGGAGCAGACGATTTTTTCTGTAACCAGTTGACAGAGATGAAACCATATATTACGGTCTCCTTCCGGCAGCAGTCCCAAAATTTCGACTTGTTTTGACCTTAGAACGATGTCTTTATCATAACTGTGAAGAACAGAACGGAGATCACTGTCGAAGTCGGCCAATCTGCAATCATTTTCGTCTCGCGAACACTGATCTCAAATTTAGATCAGTGCTCGCGAAAAACATATGGGAGATAACTCTGTATTCTTTTTTATATTTAGTCAAGTTTTGACTAAATATTTTAACATCGAGGGGGAATCGAAACGAGGGTCGTGGTGTATGTGCGTGTGTGTGTGTGTGCGTGTGTGTGTGTGTGTGTAGAGCGATTCAGACTAAACTACTGGACCGATCTTTATGAAATTTGACATGAGAGTTCCTGGGTATGAAATCCCCATACGTTTTTTTCATTTTTTTGATAAATGTCTTTGATGACGTCATATCCGGCTTTTCGTGAAAGTTGAGGCGGCACTGTCACGCCCTCATTTTTCAACCAAATTGGTTGAAATTTTGGTCAAGTAATCTTCGACGAAGCCCGGGGTTCGGTATTGCATTTCAGCTTGGTGGCTTAAAAATTAATTAATGACTTTGGTCATTAAAAATCGGAAAATTGTAAAAAAAAATAAAAATTTATAAAACGATCCAAATTTACGTTTATCTTATTCTCCATCATTTGCTGATTCCAAAAACATATAAATATGTTATATTCGGATTAAATACAAGCTCTGAAAATTAAATATATAAAAATTATTATCAAAATTAAATTGTCCAAATCAATTTAAAAACACTTTCATCTTATTCCTTGTCGGTTCCTGATTCCAAAAACATATAGATATGATATGTTTGGATTAAAAACACCCTCAGAAAGTTAAAACAAAGAGAGGTACAGAAAAGCGTGCTATCCTTCTTAGCGCAACTACTACCCCGCTCTTCTTGTCAATTTCACTGCCTTTGCCATGAGCGGTGGACTGACGATGCTACGAGTATACGGTCTTGCTGAAAAATGGCAGCTACTTGACTAAATATTGTATTTTCGCCTTACGCGACTTGTTTTTATATAGATTCGCGTAGGACTGTAGCGTCCGGTCAGAGAGACAACTGGCAATAGCCGTGGAGCGATGCTTATCAGAATGAGTTCCACTGAGTCCATCATAATCAAATATAGTGCCGAAAAATTAAAGCTTCTTTTTTTAATACAATAACAGGATAGATTGTTCCAAAAAAAACTACAGAAAATTGGCCATTTTGACCTCCATAATGTAACATCTTAAAAGTAAGTGTAGTTGGACCTGTCTTTAACGACAGTTTGAAACTGTCTACCCGAGTTGTTATCGCAATTAAAGAAAGCCGCCGTTGGCTACTCGGGTGGTGTCTTATCGCTTTCAAGAGTATGTCAAGAGTATGTCAAGAGGTGTGTATGGGGTGCACTCAAGCGCAGAAGACAACGTGATTGCATTCGGCTAACTGAGAGCCGTCCCGTCCGTCTGATACGTTTAGCAGTCGGTATAGCGAGATGGTAGTGTATGAATGTTATGTATTGGTGATGTAGAGATAGTACAATGTAATTAAAAAAAAAAAATTTAAAACAAACATGATTTTAAAGGTTGTGAAAGACAGGTTGTGAACGTTAGTTTGGGCCGAAACTGGCAGCCGCAGTCCGTTTAGACATGTGATCGCAGTTGACAAGTAAGCAATATCTTAAAACATGTCGCGTAGACGAAATTAATACATTCAGTCAACCCTTCGAACTCACATTATGAAAGACAATACGAAGACAAAACTCAATACCTGTGTCGATTTCATACCTGACGGCGACCGCTATTGCGTTCACGCCACAGAAAGCCAGTATAGCGCAGTAGTGTAAAGCGCTTCTTATGAAATTGTGCTTTTTCTATTGTATATTAATTTTTTTTCGAGCTTGTTTTAATCCAAACAGGACATTAAACGTTGTATGTATTTTTGACCAAAATAGGACATTTTACACAGATCGAAACAGTCAGTGTTCCTCCGAGACCGCGCTAGAGGTGAACGACTGTCGAGATATGTGTAAATTGTCATATTTTGGTAAAAAAATACAAATAAAATGTATGTATCTGGGTAGAATTTCTTGTAGTTTTTATGATTGAACGCACACAAACATGCACTATTTTGTAGTCTCGGCTGGCCGCCTAAACAGACGTTTTGTCGGCCTCTGACGTCACATAGCTCAAAGAAGGGAAATCCAGTGTTCAATCGATACACATAGATTTGTTTATGGAATCAGAAAATGATCAAGAATAAGATTACATCTTTTTGGATCGATTCATCACATTTTATTTTTAAATACAATTTTCTGACTTTTAATGGCCAAACTCAAAAAATAATTTGCAAGCTTTAATCCTGAAATGCAATCCTGTTGTCCGGATTTTGTCGAAAGTTACTTTTACAGAATTTTAATCAAATGAATCCAAATATGAGGGTGTGACAGTGCCACCAAAACTTGTACAAAATGCCAGATATTACGTCATCAAAGAAACGTATCCTCCAGTAGTCCAGTAGTTTTCTCTGAATGGCTCTACACATACATACACACAGACCCACAGACCCACAGACA
>NW_027129675.1:0-3000 GCF_037325665.1 Littorina saxatilis | reverse complement strand
CCCCAAACCCCTCACCCACCCCAGGCCAGGAACCAGTTGCCAGTCACGTGTTTTTCGATCTGCTCGATATTTGGAAATAACTCTGTCGGGTTTGTATGGTTTGTGACAGAAAAAAATACTCTTGCTTTTTGTGAGGCAAACTTTCCCACGTGACATTAAAGCCCCGTCACTGGCTAAGGATGTAGTGATGTAGGAACTTGTCACTATTTCCGAGAATTGTGCACTTTGTGACAACTTTTTGCCATTTGGCATGGTGGTAGGTATGGGTCTAAGGTTTTCAAAAACCATCGAGTACAACATGGGCGGCCCCGTTTTCAGCCTGTAATTAGCATAATTCAAAATGGCCGCCAGCTTACAGAGTAGGGACTGGATTTGGAGTCCCCTTAGGTTTAAAAGGGTGCTTTCAGTACTCTTCTGGGTGTTATTTGACTCAACAAATTCAAATCTGGTGTTGATTTTCCCAGTTGAAGGATTTCAAAGGAATAATTTGCATAAATTCAAAATGGCCGCCAGAAAATACTGAAAATGTTATACCTCCGGTTCTGTTGGCTCTCTTTTCTTCACAGAACCACATTTTCCCATGTTATTTGACATGAGAAATCCATTTCTGTTGTCAATTTATCATTCCAATGAATATTTCAAATTATGCGACAATCTCATTTGCATAATATTCAGAACCGTGAGAGAATACATGTCACTCATTTGTCGCTTTGTGAAGGGTCAAAGGCTGGGTGATTGGCCGCTGACTTTGTCCACCCTCAATGACATGTGTCCATGTTTTTTTGCCTTCGGGCACACGAACTATGCCAGATGGCTGCCCGTCTTCCTTCCAGACATGGCAAAACTTCCTGAGACCCATCCATCGGTACACGAGGCCTTCATGTGCGGGACATTTTCAGTACAACGAGGTGACAGCAAATTCTCATTGATGGCTCTCGACCAAAGCCAGGAACACTCTGTCAAACTTCTCAAAGAAGAAGGAGGAACAAAATGCTTGTATGGTCAACCTGGAGAGAAAGAGATGATTCAACTTTCAAGGCCAGAGGTTTTGAGAATTCTCGATGAGTTTGAGGGAGCTTGCGTCTCTCCAACAAACAAGAAAGCTCTGAAACATGCAGATTCCACAGATGCAGAACAAACGAAGTTTCTGAATCACCTCAAAACTCTGTGCAAACTTGTCACTGAGGGTACCATTATCAATCCCTTCAAGGAGGCAGGCTCTGATCTTATCACATTGGTCTCTGGGGAAGTCATGGACCCGGAGATTACGAAGAGTCTCAGAGAAGCTTTGCATGTGGGACAAGCTATGTTTACCGAGTTTGTGAGGGACAGAATTGAAAACGCTTCAAAGCCCCTCTCTGACGTGATTCCCAGAGCCAATATTTTCACCATCGGATCTGAAAAAGGGTGCAAGCAGACTGTCGTCTGCAAAGAGAGACACAGCTCTTGTTGTGAAGATGTTCATGTCGCTGCTTGCCCGTCCAGAGGAAGATATGGCTGATTTCTTTAGACATGAAAACAGCCACGACCCACCCCCCAGCTTTGTCCGAAGGAGGCAAACTGCGTTCTGGTACCAAGTCAGAGATTTTGGACTGACTGCCAGGAATGCCTCTTCCCGGTCGAAATGTGGCAGCAAAACAGGCTTCTGTCCTGCTATTCGACATGGCGGCAGTGATTCATATGATCCGACCTCAAAGAGCAACTGTCTTTGGAGACTATATTCAGTTTCAGCTGCTGCCATACTTGCTCTCACATGTGACGAACAGCACAACAAGACTTGATGCTGTTTGGGATACTTACCAGGAAGGAAGTCTGAAGTCACAAACAAGAGCCAAGAGAACTGGTGAGACCCATGGCCACAGAAAGAGTGTCAGCAAGCCTTCCCCTTCCAAAAGGAAGTTTGTGGCAGAAGTTCCTCCTGAACAACAAGAACAAGGACGAGTGTGTCCATTTTGTTGCTGATGAACTCCATAGGCTGACATCAGATATGGACATTCTTCTCCTCACTACAAAGGCACAGATGGTGCAATGCAACAAGCCCTTCGACTGGACATCTGTGTCTCCCTGCCAACAAGAAGAGGCAGACACTCGCATTATGCTGCACTTGCAATGGGCTGCACAACAGGGTCACCAGAAAGCCTTCATCAGGACTGTGGACAGTGACGTTGTCATCCTTGCTGTTTCACTCTTTCATGACCTGGGTCTGTCAGAAGTCTGGGTCGGACTGGGCACAGGGAAATGGTACAAAGACATCCCAGTTCATCACATTGCACAGCTATTTGGGCCTCAAAAGTGTCAGGCCCTTGCCTTCTTTCATGCCTTCACAGGCTGTGATTGCGCCTCAGCGTTTTATCGCATTGGGAATAAGACAGCCTGGAATGCATGGGGCACTCTGTCTGTCATCACTGACACTTTTGTACGCATCACCCACGACCCAACATGCTTGACAATGGACTCGCTGCACATGAGATTGTTGGAGTGCATGACTGTGGCGATGTACAGCAAGACGTGTGCCTTCTTCTCTGTCAATGAAGCAAGGCAGTTCCTGTACACTGTTGGTCTGAAGAGCCTCGAAAGTATTCCACCTACACAGCATGCACTGTATCAGCACACCAGACGATCCGTTCTAATGGCAGCAATCTGGAGGCAGTCACTCAGCAAGGCACCTGAGATCCCAAGTCCATGTGAGTGGGGATGGGAGTGGAATCCGAGGACAAAAGAGTGGGTGCCTTACTGGACAGACTTACCAGACGTCAGCGAGGCATGTTTGCTGCTGGTGCGCTGTGGCTGCGAGGTGGCTTGCAGGGGAAACTGCAAGTGTAGCAGATCAGGACTACGATGCAGCCAGCTCTGCAAATGTCAGGGGGGTTGTACCAACAACGAAGGTGCCTGAAAACCTGAAAAGATCTGTTGCGAGTTGATGATACAGAAATACAATAATGCTATTTTGCCGAACTGAATTGAGAGAGTTGTGCCAGATAGGCATGGCAATGTGTCATA
>NW_027129674.1:0-13878 GCF_037325665.1 Littorina saxatilis | reverse complement strand
GTTTTCAGCGTAGCAATAGGGTCCGATATTTAGACGAGACAAGTATAATGCCGACGAGTCGAAGACGAGTCCCATTGCTTGTTAGATTGCTTTTGGATATCGGCAAAAAATTACCAACTTCCGAAGCGTCATCCTTTGATGATCAGAAAAGGGATGTGTGAGACCATCCAATCGCAGCCCCCGAATTCCCCCACGTGTCTATCAGAATAGCTATATTCATAGTTCTTGGTTCAGTCGGGCTAAATGTTGTTAGGTGTTATAGATACGTTTGGGGCATGCGACTTCGTGGCCCTTCACAGTCTGAATATGGATATGATAAACTAGAGGAATACCCGGCTTCGCCGGGTGAATCGCGAGACAGAGACAGACAGCGTGGCGGTTCGCCGTCTAAGAGCACGTGTGAACCTTTTCATCCACCAGTTTGTGCCCACTCAAAGGAAGGCAAGAACATACAGACAGACAAAAGCCGCCAGACCCCATCACAAACAGAACTCTACAATCCACAGGTGTTGCCTCCACGCACGCACACACACACACACACACACACACACACACACACACACACACACACACACACACACACACACACACACAGAGAGAGAAGCCGTATATATATATGTATATCTATATCTATAAATATATAGAGATAGATGACAGTGTATTTTTCGCGTGGCTATAAATTGATTCGACCTTTGCACTTTTACAGTAAGGACAACTTACGGGTGCAATCGTGACATTCTAAAAAGAGTAACGTAGTAACGGGAATATGGATTGACGCCACACGAAGGAAGGGAGATAAACGCTGAAAACACTGGAGAAGATAAGGAAGAGTTACTGGGAATGGATCCAGAGAAAAACAGAGAAAAACCAAAATCGGTTCAGCGCTGCGCGCTGAGAGCACGTGTTGAAATATCTCATCGATGAGGTTGTGTCCGGGGTGTAGCTGAATACGGTCTCCAAATTTGAAAAAGATCCACCGAGAACTTTGGCTTGGCATCGCGGACACACTCACACACACACACACACACACACACACACACACACACACACACACACACACACACACACACAGACAGACAGACAGACAGACACAAGTCGTATATAGATAGATAGATGAGCGGAACAACGTCCAACGTTATTTCTCAACTGTCCTAGTTTATGACCAACAAACCGCAAACGATCCTCTCTCTCTCTCTCTCTCTCTCTCTCTCTCTCTCTCTCTCTCTCGCAATGTCTCTCTCTATGTCTTTCTCTGTATTTCTCTCCCCCTCTCCCTCTCTCTTTCTCTCTCTCTCTGTCGCAGTGTCTCTCTCTCTCTCTTTCTCTCCCTCTCTCTCTCTTTTTCTCTCCCCCTCTCTCTCTCCCCCCAATTCTCTCTCTCTGTCTCTGTGTGTGTGTGTGTGTGTCTCCCTCTCTCTCTCTCTCTCTCCCTCTCTCTCTCTCTCTCTCCCTCTCTCGCCCCCCTCTCTTTCTGCACCCCCCATCTCCCTCACTATCTCTCTCGGCCCCCCCCCCCCCCCATCTCTCTCTCTCTCGCCCCCTTCTCCCTCCTCCCCTCTCTCTCTCTCTCTCGCCCCTCCTCCCCCCTCTCTCTCTCTCTCTCTCTCTCTGTATTCTTTGTTTTGTAAAGGCGCTAGAGGGGGGCGGGCGCAACAGAAAGATTAATGCAGTGTTAAAACATGGTGTCAGGGTACGGGGATGGGAGTGGGTGGGAAGGACAGAAGTTAAAAGAGTAGCTAAAAAGCTCAATGTGTGGCGGACTTATGTAGGTGTCCAAAAGGCTGTGCCGGGGCAGACAAGGGACAGATTACTCCCGTCGCCCTATTGTTATCTCCCCTGATCTGTCGCTAACTTATGCACTTTCTGGCAGCGGACATACAATGGAGTCTTTCTTGCCCCGGGCCAAATCTTTCTTATAGCACAGTTGTTGTTTTTCTTCTGAGGACACAGAGGAGGTTGCAAGTGCATGATTATTCCATGGGAAAATGTCCCGCCGATTTCTTTGCGGTCTCTTGAGAACTCAGAATGTACCTTGTTTACGAACGCTTTCGTAATGCGTGCGTTGTGACCTTCGTTCGTTTGTTATTTTTTTAACGTCTGTTCAACCGATATTTTGACTACCCAAGACCGTCGTATTTAGATGGAAAGAGAAAATGGAAAGTTTGAGCGTGGAAAATGCAACGTGGTCTTTGAAGCTTTGATGTGTTTTAATAAATTCCACACGCACACGCCGAGACACACGTGCAGACGCGCACACCGTCCCTCGCGCATTTAGTTTCTTTCTACTTAGTAACTTTGTTTTACACACTGCGGTCTCGCCATTAATTTTAACAAGAAGCAAAGCCCAAAGCCCAACAATTGCGGATGATGGAGGTTAAACAGAATAACTGTGACAGCAGTTAATGTTCGGATGTACTTTTCACACTAACCTTGTCAAGTGTTTGACACTGAAGATTTGTTAGCGCAGGGTTGATGGGCAGAGAGGGATGACGAACACGGATGAGACTTGCAAAGTGTAAATCCCACTGACATTAACTTTATCACAGGCATTGTCTTTCGTGAACAAAGGGAAACAACGCCTTAAGTTTTTGTTGTTCAGTCTGTGAATTACAATCAAGGTCGCTCGCCTAACAGGTGGACGTTTTAAGCCTCCCTTTTACGACCAGGAGAGGTAAACAAAAGGGCGACAATTACCAAGTTCTTGTCTGAGGAGCAGACGCACGTTTTTTACAGCTGACTGTAACTTTCTTGCTCGCGCCACAAACTTCATTTTATACTCTTTTCTTGCAGCATTGTGCTGGAGTCTTTGTGGACGATGCTGAATTAAATTTTGTGGCCGTGTTAAAAGTGTCACGGTGTTTTGTGTGCCGTGTGCACAACGTTCCGCCACGGCTTTCACGTGCTGGGTGGTTATTTTGTCATTACAGCGACTACAGACGTTATGTTAGCGTTGTTAATGGCGATTCTGGGAGGCCGCACGGTGTTTGTTTCTGTAGGTTTTGCTTTTATCTGCGTTGTACGTTTTTGTCTCGTATGTAAATTTTACATCGTCTGTCGCCTTGTCACTGAATACCAAGTTATGCAAATACTCTGCAGTCTGGATTTTACGTAAGCCCCACTTCTTTTTGGCATCATTGTCATGCAAAAACAAAATGTATTCTGGCGAGAGAAAAAAAGACATACATGAATATTTAAAACCCCAGTCCGTCTCAAATGGTTTACAGAACGATTTAAATCTTCTCACGAAAAAAGCAGTTCTAACCTTATCGAACACATTTGCAATAGCATTTAATAGCATTAAATGACACAACAAACGAACTCGTTTGAATGGCTATTTTAGCTCGCGTAAACCACACGCCAGTGCCTTTAAACTTAAATGTTAAGTTCGACAAAGCGTAACTTCAGTAAGTTGTTTTCTCTGCTGTCACCCCCAGTAAAAGTACGGTACATCTGGCAAAAACGTTAGTAGCTGTGTATTTAAATGATTTACAAGCTTTATGTTCGATAAAACTGAACACCTCCCTACTATTGAAAGAGAGGTTGCTATGTTGGACTTACAGCCGGATGATGCTGAGCTGATGTTTAGAATGTTTATTTTATTATATATATGCAGATGATACAACCATTTTAGCAGAATCCCCAGAAGCATAACAAGACTCGCTAAATGTGTTGTCCGAATACTGCGATCTGTGGAGTTTGCGGGTGAACGCCAAAAAAACACGAAAATAGTTGTTTTTTCAAGAGGTAAAATACGAAAATTGCCATTATTTAAATACAAAGATGAATTAGTTGAGGTCGTGTTTGGCTTTCAATATTTGGGTCTATTTTTTAATTACAATAATAAGTTTTATAAATCACAAAAGTTGTTATATGATAAGGCCTCTCGAGCAATGTTTAGCTTGTTAAAGAAGTGTAAAAAATTGTCGTTGTCCATAGATATTCAAATTGAATTGTTTGATAGAATAGTTGCACCGATTATGTTATATGGCTGTGAAGTATGGGGACCAAATTTGGTAAATTTAGCAACAAAATTACAGCTACGTTTTTATAAGATTATTCTGAAATTGAGAAAGTCGACCCCAACGTGTATGGTATTAGGCGAATTAGGCAAATTTCCACTAGATGTACTCGTAAAAAATAGAATATTTAGTTTTTGGTTTAAATTGGTGGATTGTAATAATAGTAATAAGTTTTCAAATGTATTGTACCGTTTTCTGCATCGCCTCTATGTAAATAACATATATGAAGCACCCTATTTAAAACATGTTGAAACAACTTTAAATGCTCTTGGTCTTAGTGGTTTTTGGCATGACCAGTTTAATTTACGATGTTCCGAAAAGTGGTTTAAATTGAAAACGTTGCAATGCCTAAAAGATCAATATATACAATCGTGGTTTTCAGAATTAAATGAAAAAGAAACTTGTTTGAATTATAGATTGTTTAAAGATACATTTATATTTGAAAATTATTTGAACATTTTACCCAATAACCTAGCACTCTCTTTTTTACGCTTTAGAACATTAAATCATAAATTGCCAATACAGAAAGGCCGAATGTTAAATATACCACATAACGAAAGAATATGTGTTAAATGCCAGTCTGGAGAACTCGGAGATGAATTTCATTATATATTTCAGTGTCATTTTTTTGAAAATGTGAGGAAAAGGTTGTTACCATTGTATTTTCGTAGAAATTCAAATGCAGTCAAATTTAAACATTTATTTGAATTAACAAAGAAACAAAAGTTATTGCATTTAATATATTTTATAAAGAGTATTTTGAAAGAGTTCTGATTATTTGATCACGTGGGTTTTTTTCTTTTCTTATTAAAACAAAAACAAACACAGAAACATAATTATACTGTCCTGTTAAAAAAAAAAATGTATGATTACAATTATTTTGTTATGAATTAAGCTTGATTTATTTTCGGTTAATTAGAAGTGTTGTGTCTCATTATTACATATATATTTTTTGTCGTGTTTATTGCAATTTTTATTTATTTCATTCATGTAACCCTATGGGTTTTTTGAAATAAATATTGACTTGACTTGACTTGACTTGTTAGTAGCAGTTAAATTGACACTTTTTGTATCCACCTGCTGGATAAGTTTTCCCAATGTCAAATGAATCACTGTTTGGGGATTTCTGATCGATGTTTGTTTGATGAACGTCACCTGTATTTTGATTAGTAACGGGTTACAAAATACCTAGTGCAGTCACTGACTACGCATTCACGATTGTTGGTTTAGGCTTCTCATTGACATAATAATTTCTAGGTTATATTTTTGGACGAAGATATCATGCCACAACTTCTGTATACAGCTGTAGCTAAGGTACCTTTCCCGTAAACTTGTTTGAAATGCACAGGAGGCTAACCCCTGGGTACTCTCTCTATGAAAGAGAGCCCGGGCTTAATACGAGACAAGCACTACTTAACACCAGACACAGATTAAACCGCGGCACTCTTTCAAACGCGCATTAACATCTTATCGTGAGCAAACAGCGTAATAGCCCCAAAGCAAATTCTACGCTCTCTCGCCAAAGTAAGACTCTACTTCGGAGTCAATTTTGGCCAAGGGTTTGCTTTAATGTGCTGATCGCTCAATAGGGATGTCACATAGATTTCTGGAGTGGATGACAAATATAAAGTACCGTTCATTCATGGGGTCCATTCACATACAGTCGAAGGTCTTGATGTGAGATAAGAGGCCTCTTCAAACTGTCGGGATGCTAAACGTATGCCGTGCTGATGTTTTAAGGGCATAACTATTATGAGGTCGGATGTCATGTCACTTTTGTTTCCAAAGAAAATGGTGATATGTTTGGAAAGTGTATGCTTAGTTTGAACATATTATCGTTGATCTTTCCACGATTTTATTGCCTTCTTAAATTGAGGCCGAAGTTGGCTTAACTGATCTGTGATGGCTTTATACAGAAAATCAGTACCAATAAAAGCTTCGCGCAGCGAGCTTCGTGAAGTGGAATTAATTCCCATTAATATCAGGCTTGGCATTAGCAAAGAGCATCCTTCTACTTGGACGTATGTCAACAATCAACAATCAGGTGTACGGGTGCTGTCTGAGCGAGGTCGGATTTTTTTGCTGAGTTGATTTTATAAATGACATCGATATCAGTTTGCAAAAAATAATGTAACAACCATTTCTGGAAGTAGACAGGCTATTACTTTCAGGTAGGATTTCAAATGGAAGGGTGTTGCTATCTTCTTCTTCTTCTTCAGCGTTCCAGAATGGTCTGGTTACCTGTGAGCTCGTTTGCCCATTTGGGTTCCCCAAACTATACTCTGAGAGCATAGTCAGCTTCACTCCGCTTTCGTTGAGTAGGCATGCTGGAAATTTTTGTGTTTCCATAACCCACCGAACTCCGACATGGATTACAGGATCTTTTCCGTGCGCACTTGGTCGTGTGCTTGCGTGTACACACGAAGGGGGTTAAGTCACTAGCAGGTCTGCACATAAGTTGACCTGGGAGATCGGAAAAATCTCCACTCTTAACCCACCAGGCGGCAGGGGCAGTTGGAGGGAAACGGAAATGATAGGCGGGAACGGTTTACTGCGTGTTGAAAACACAACTGACTAGAACGATGATGTAACTGTAAACCACACGAGGTCTAGAGAGGCCGGAGGAATAAGGATGTGTCATCTGATAAAAGAGACACTGCGATAAAATGTGATTCGTATGCTAGATGGCCGATAGAAACTTCCTGTTCCCTTGGTGCTGGAAAGATTTATTGTAATTTTATGCAGGGTTTTTGTTTTGTTGTTTTTGTTTGTTTCACTATACTGCTTTAGATTGCTTAGTGAGTAGAACTAACGCATATTTCAAGTCTCTCTCTCTCTCTCTCTCTCTCTCTCTCTCTCTCTCTCTCTCTCTCTCTCTCTCTCTCTCTCTCTCTCCCTCATCCACCTTCTTACCCCCCCCTCCCCTTTTATATGGTGTGCAATGCAGGATCTGTCCTCGTGGTTTCACACGAATGCCAAGGGTAATGACTCATGAATTCTTACTCCACAGTCATAAAACCCCATTTGCTGGCACGGCGTTTCAGCGCGAGAACCAAGAATAAATTGCATTTTATATCACGGATAATTCTATTCATGATCTACGCATGTGCATAAAAGGAGTTATTAAGGGCCTGAATGCGCCCAGGTTTGTTGCCCATTATTTATGCGTTGTTGCCAAACGTTTTGGGGGTCCCCGACAGCGCTGAGGTTTCGGAAGCAACTGACTAGCGTCTAATGACAGAGGGGAACAAATTACACATGGTCCGATGATCTGGCTTCTGCTGTCACACTGACTTTATTTTATGAGGGATTAAACGGGAACTGGACACCTTTCGACTCTGACACGTGATACCAGGCAAGTTCCGTTTAAAGGGGCTTTTTGACGCAGTCCAAGAGTTAACAAAATCGTCCAAAAATTCATAACAAATACGAATCTGTAATACTATAACTCTAGGCTGATTTGAAGTTAATGGTTAATAAACGGAGGATGTATTAGAATACATCTATGACGTTCCCTGATCATAATTATGTAGCTGGTTTGTTCAAAACTTAAATTTGTGAGTAATAATAAATGCTCCTAAAACCTTCTTTAAGCATCCTCCATTTAATAAGTTACAACTGCGTGTATATGTGTTAGGATGACTCATCATAATGACTTAAAAAAAAAAAGTAAGCCGTCATGGAGTTGATTTCGGCTATGTGTCTAAACGGAGGGATGGTCTTAAAAGTCTGAACAGATCTGAGATGTCGACCCGTATCGCTAACACCGGAAGAACAGTGCCTTTAACCATTCTCAGCCTACTCTGTAAAGTGAAACCCCTCTGTTAAGACCTACACAAATCTGAGAAAATCAGGTCTTACTTCTTCTTCTTCTTCTTCTTCTTCTCCGTTCCCGGCCATGCGTCTAGATGTCCAGTCCGGTGTTGAGTGCGAATCCCGCAGTCGGCCTCAGTGATGCCGCTGTCCCCCACAGCTTTTCGCGGAGCTCCACTTCACTCGGCCGCGTTTGGCGCCTCAGGGTGTCGAAGGTTGGACAGGCCATAGATGTGTATATATCTATACATATCTCTGGACAGGCCTGCAGTACGTGCTCTGGTGTCTGGGGGCCTGTGCCACACGGGCATTGATCCGTGTGTGAAATCTTCAGGCGATAGAGGTGGGAGAGGAGCTGACAGTGTCCAGTTCTGAGCCTGAATATGGTGACTGGCTGTTTTCCATCCAGCTGATCTTACAATAGAGGGAGTCTTAAAATGGGGGTACATTTACAGAGGTTATGAACAGAAAATCTGAGAAAACAGGGTCTTAAAAGGGAGGTTTCACTGTATTATAATGTTGACTGGCAAAGCCTATGGATGAGTGGCAAGGTCAGGGGCGGACGAGGGGGGGTGCACTGGGTGCAGGTGCACCCCCCCCTCCAGCAAAAAAAAATTTGGAAAGCTGATTCTATGACCATTTCTAAGTTCAAATGGCACCAGATGGCACCATTTTGCTTCTTTGGGCCAACATTTTTTCCGGGGGGGGGGGGGGGCATGCCCCCGGACCCCCCTAGCAAATTTGGGCGCTTCGCGCCCATCACATTCACTTTCGATTCAAAGTGCCCCCCCCCCCCCCCCCCCTTACAAAGCGACTGATCCGCCCCTGAAAGTGACTCACCGCTTTCAGACACGATGCCGAAGTCACGAAGGAGACTATAGCTCTACCACTTGACAACACTCCTGGACAATAGCAGTATTTTATCGGCCAATCATGTCATTTCACAAGGTAGTAAAGATTGTGTCTGCGTCGTCATTATTATTTTTTTATTTTTTTATTATTTTTTTATTATAAATTTAATCCGAAACGCATAGACTACTGAGGTCTCTCGCCCAAGAATTTGAAAAAAAGGAAGGTTAGGCATTGTAAAGTTTAATCTTAGACAAAACGAAACAATCACATTTTGTGTGTGAATGCTTCGACAACTGAGGTTTCTGGACCAAGAATTAAGAAGAAAGGAAGGTTATTAGGCATTGGAAAGTTTAATCTTACACAAAACAAAACGATCACATTATTTTCTGTGTGAATGTTTGGTTTTGTCTACGCTTATAAAGTTTCAATAATCCACCTTTCTTAAACTTTCCAATAAGCAAACTTTCTCAAACTTTCCAATAACCAACCTTTCTTAAACTTTCCCAAGAACGAACGACCTTTATTAAACTTTCCAATAACAAACCTTTCTTGATTTGTATTCTACTTATTGTAGTTTTGACTTTCCATTTGCAAATGCAGCACTTGATGGTTTGATCCTTTGTTGTTGCTGTGGAATGTGGTTTACTTGCACAACGGGATTCCTAAAGCAATTGAAAGGACAAGTTAGGTTAACGTGCAGTCAAATGTCAATTCAGTGCAGTCTTCTAACGTGAGGCAAATGAGAACGCAATACTTAAAGGCACAGTAAGCCTCCCGTAAACCATCACAGATACGGTCAGGCTTTTACACACAGTACAAACACCCTTTCATTTAAACACTCACCGATTGAGAACATCCTAGGTGCCCTCCGTCAAGAGCGAACAATTTTCAAAGAATTTATTTTTGCGTGGTTTATCTTACCCCTGAGCCATCGTGAACCCGTGTGATCCAGTTTCCCTTTTTCATAATGTAGTCGTCAGTCATTTGAATGTCACGCTCGACAGAAAGCAGCCAGGATGTTCCCGTTCGGTGAGCGTTTAAATGGAAGTATGCTTGTACTGTATGTAGACGCTCGGGGAGCTCTGTGATGGTTTACGGGAGGCTTACTGTGCCTTTAAACCTTGCGTAGATATGGAACGCCAGGACTGACGTTTTACCCAGTAGAATCTAACGGTAGATAAGCAAATGTTTGCACTGAATTGGCTCTTTTAGTCTTAACAATACCGGTAGAAATTGGGCCAATGGGAGCCTGAGATACCGGTTGATTTTGTGCACTGGATTGGCTCTCTTAACAGTACCGGTAGAAATTGGGCCAATGGGAGCCTGAGATACCGGTTGAATTTTTGCACTGGATTGGCTCTTTTAACAATACCGGTAACAATTGGGCCAATGGGAGCCTGAGATACCGGTTGATTTTTATCGAGCAGAGAGCTCCGCCATTGGCTAATCATATTACCGGGTAGAACATTATTAGCTAATCTACCGGTGGATCCTACGGTGTTAAAAGTCAGTTTTGGCGTTCCATACGTAGCTTCAGGGTAAAGTGGCAAGGTGGACACAACATGACACCCGAACGGAAATCTCCGTTACCACTCTCCCATGTCAGAACGTCAGAGAGAAAATATAAAGCTATGTCACAATCTTGTTTTGATAACATGAGATACGGGTGTGTCACCGTCACATGATACTAATACTTACATTTTCAGTAAGCGATATTTGTAATTTTAGCTGGGAAAACCTCACGAGCAGAGCTACCAACACACACACACACACACACACACACACACACACACCCCTCTCAATCTTCATGGTGTTATCAAACAATATCTGACGATTGCATAATTGGCTAAATCACTAATGACGACTTTATTGTTTTGAAGACATGTTAAATTGAGGGTAGTTTTTAGAAGGAAAAAAGAATCTGCTTTGGAAATTGAAAACGTTGAGACTGTTGGCCCTGTCCGACCTTGCTGATAAGAAGATGAACGAAGAAACCCTTTACCCTTCTTGGGCGGCACTTGAGATAAACAGCGAATGTAGATCATGGCAGATAACAAACAATGTTACATGCACTTCTTGAAGGACGATCTTTTCGAAACAATCATCTTTTCAGGAACAAACAAAACATATACAAATTAACCAATTGTGTCAGTTGAATTTTGTCGACTTTGAAAAACATACTGAGCGAGTTTTTGAAGAAATTAATATTCTTCTTCACAACGCGTACGCAGAGTTGTTATCTTACCATAGATACATCTCATTCTGCAATTTAGGGTTTGTGTTTTGTTTGATCTGGGTGACATTTATGTCAATTGTTTCTTCGGCTGATTGAATGAGTTAATTAGCAAAGATTCTGTTGGCAATGACCTTTGTTTTTACTTCGTTAGCAGTGTGTATACTTGTTTACTGTTGGACGTTCGACAAATGGCCCACGTTTTTACAATACAGATCCCTCCACCGCCACCACCGCCACCACCGCCACCAAACGAGTTTTAGTTCAGAAACAGTAAAATAAATGGCGCAATTTGGGTAAGAGGAGGTCTGATGTGACATTCAAGCGACTGTCATATCACTCATTCATCATTTGTTGTAAGAGAAAGGGAGTGGGTGGAGACAACACGATTAATGCACAGGAGTAGGGTGTAGATGGAAGTGGTGGGTGGGACTGGGTGGCCGAGTGGTAACGCACTTGCGCTCTGAAGCGAGAGGTTGCGAGTTCGACGGCCTGGGTCAGGGCGTTAGCAATTTTCTCCCCCCTTTCCTAACCTAGGTGGTGGGTTCAAGTGCTTCGGATGAGACAAAAAAACTGAGGTCCCTTCGTGTACACTACATTGGGGTGTGTACGTTAAAGATCCCACGATTGACAAAAGGGTCTTTCCTGGCAAAATTGTAGAGGCATAGATAAAAATGTCCACCAAAATACCCGTGTGACTTGGAATAATAGGCCGTGAAAAGTAGGATATGCGCCGAAATGGCTGCGATCTGCTGGCCGATGTGAATGCGTGATGTATTGTGTAAAAAATTCCGTCTCACACGGCATAAAATAATAATAAATCCCTGCGCCTTGAATATGTGCGCGATATAAATTGCATAAAATAAAATGAAATAAAAAATAAAACAAATACCTGCACTTAGAACTGTTCCCACGGAATACGCGCGATATAAGCCTCATATTGATTGATTGATTGATTGGTGGGGGGTGGGGAACAAGGGGTTGTTGGTAGTTCACCTCGTGTGATTGTGTGGGAAGTAAGAGCCGACAGATATGATGAAAAGTGTTTATCTGTCTACTCCAGCTTGTCATTGCTCGTCGCTGTCAGTCGTTAATGACTTGTGTAATGAGACATGCAGATAAGGACAATTATCTGCACACCGTCTGGCCCGTGGGACTGAAACTGTCACGTGATGATGGCGGGTTTTCTGCCATCTTTGACAGAACGCAATTAAAGCTGATGCAATGATGTTGTGATGATAACTATCTGTGTTGCACCATTCACGTGAAAGTGAGCATCTTCGTCACTTAATGTGATTAATATAGTTGATGGTCGACTCATACCGATCAGACAGTTATCTATAGGTCTTATTCCCAGTGTGATGTTGTTATGAATGTGTGGTCCTCTTTGACCTGTGCTTGATAGGTCTAGACACTGTAGATGCACCAGTTTACCAGACACTTAAACCATAGGTCGATTTTAAATCCAGCTTACTTCTTCTATTAATGCACAACGGTTTTTTCTGTCTCTTTTTTTTTTTTTTTACCAGCCCGTCTGTGAACGTGTCGGTGATTCTGTCTATTTGTCTGTCTGTCTGTCTGTCTGTTTGTTTGTCTTTAATTCTCTCTGTCTCCATATTCCCGCATACCTGTCTGTCAGTCTCATTTGTGTTCTGCTCAATTGCTGTTACAGCCTAGATTTTATGTCATTGTATTGTATTTGGTTTTTTAAAGTTTATTTGTGTTTAATTTCATTCACTTTACTATATATGTTACTCTCTTTTTTTGGTCAGACATCCAGTTTACTTGACTTGCTGTGTCAGTCAACCCGTTTGAAAAAGGTTACAAATAACTCGCAGCTTGCAAAAGCAAAGCTGTTTCAACTCTAAAAGCGTAAATCAGTGTGTGAGAAATAAGTAAGATCTCCACTTGCAACATCTTCAATTTCACTGCGTGTTGAAATGCCTCACTCCTTGTCTTGACAAAAGTATGGCTGCTCCAAAGAATTACCACCATGAGTCAAATTTAAATACACACGCTAATAATTCTGGTATTAAAAAGCAATATTAGATGCTGGGCCTCTGTGGGTGTGTTATCATAACCGTATATAAATACACAATGGTTCACATTCTTAGAGTTGACGGAATTCTGTGTTGTCACGTTTCTGCCTGTACTGTAACAGGTGACCATTTCATCAAAAATGTCTATCACGATGTGCATTTATTTTCAGCATTGATACATGATAGCCACAACAAAAAAGTACACATTCTCTCATTGGAATGTAAACGCATATCACGTGTGTTCATCTTTGATTAAAGGCACAGTCCTTCCCGTGTAAACAGTTCTATGCACTGTCTCCAATCTGCTCAAACTTTTACATTGGAAAAACCATCCCTCCTTACATGGGCACATGTAAAAAAAAAAAAATACACCACGAGAGCTTATGTGCAGAATTTCTTAAAAGCCACGAGTAGCTTTTTTTCGTGACAATAATTCATGAAATAATTCAATTAAGATGGTGAGCCCAAAGGTTTGCCCGTGAAGGACAGTGCCTTTAAGTGGTTTAAATTCATGTTAAGGGTTGTGTCACTTTAAAGGACTTAACTTGTTTTTATCTGTGGCATTCCAGCTTTTTGGCTTTTGACGATCATTTAATTAGTATCTTCTACCCCGCATGTCAAATTCCTGAGCTGCCGAGGCTGTAAAGGCGTGCTGGCCTGGTGCTGATCTGTTAACAACTGCTTTTAATGGCCGCGTGTCACATTTTAAAAGGGTTAATTTTCAGCATGAATAATTGTGTTGAGGGAGAGAGAGAGAGAGGGAGAGAGGGAGAGAGAGAGGGAGAGAGAGAGAGAGAGAGAGAGAGAGAGAAAGAGAGAGAGAGAATGACAATTCTTTATTTTTCGAGGGTAACAAGAATAAGCATATCATTTTATTGATATGCTTTGTTGTATCTGGCCCTTGCACTTAAGAGAATTACAG
>NW_027129673.1:20000-24352 GCF_037325665.1 Littorina saxatilis | reverse complement strand
CCTTCTTTTCGTTTCCTTTAAATATTCATGTATATTGTTTGCTTGAATGGGAGACAAGACAAAGGAAGACAGATGAGAGACAGGGGCAGAAATCTAAATGACACCCTTTCAGATTTGATTTATTGATTTGCACTTTATTCTTTCTCATTTAACTTTATTTTTGACCTAAATTAGATTCAAGTAAACGTTAACCCTTCTTCTTTTGTACTAATTAGGTGATGGGACCGTTAACTTCAAGGAATATACGAGAGGAGACGCGATCCAAGCCGCGGCCGACGAATTCAAGGTGCAGTTCGCCTACTACGATAGCATCAGCGGGGTCAAGGACGACAAAGTCGTCTGCGCTGATGACGCCTTCACCTTCTTCGGGAAGCTGGATGCCAACAGTGAGTATTGTATTGTACTGTATTGTATTGTATTGTATTGTATTGTATTGTATTGTATTGTATTGTATTGTATTGTATTGTATTGTATTGCATTGCATTGTATTGTATTGTCTGCTTTAGTGGTCAAAGGGATACCACTGAGCTGACCGGTTGTGGGAGTTTCTGGTGAGTTTGATGAATATGAAGAATCTGTGGAATCTACCTCACCTAAATCTACCTACACACGGCACGATTTGCTCAAAAAACGCACTAAAAGTTTGGTAATTAATTAAATCAACAGTTAGTTGAGAGAGAGAGATAGAGACAGGGAGAGAAAGAGAGAGTCAGACAGATAGACAGACACACAGACACACAGACAGACAAACAGACTGACACACGGACAAACGGACGGACGATCGAACGGACAGACAAACAGAATCTGATCAACTTGAAACGAGAGAAAGATACAGAGAGAAAGAACATAATCAACAACTTTCAAGTAAACAAAATTATGTCTAATGTTGTGTTATTGTTTCCAGAAGATTAGCAAACATATCTTTACTTGTTCAGCGTAAAACACTTAATTCATTTTAACATTTATTCAATGAATATTTATCTCTATTTTGCTTCACAGGTAACGGAAAGGTTGCTGCTGAGGAATTTACAAAGGGAGCCGAAATGGTAAACATACCTTTCTCTTAGTAAATTGTACACAAACTCTCTCTCTCAATCTTCTTTTGACTCTGTCACTCTGACACCCCAACACCCCTCCCCCCCTCCCCCCTTTCCACCCCTTTCTATCCCAACCTACTTAATTCTCTCGTATACTTTATTCCCTCTACCATCTCTCTCTCTCTCTCTCTCTCTCTCTCTCTCTCTCTCTCTCTCTCTCTCTCTCTCTCTCTCTCTCTCTCTCTCTCTCTCTCTCTCTCTCTCTCTCTCTCTCTCTCTCTCTCTCTCTCTCTCTCTCTCTCTCTCTCTCTCTCTCTCTCTCTCTCTCTCTGTCTCTTATCTATGATTAACTAATTTACATATGAATTCTGTTTGTAAAATGTCATTTGCTTTGAGAGAGATGGAGTCTCCAGGTGTGCTTTTACTTATGGAAAAGCCTTTCGGGTGCATGAAATGTCAAGGTATTTTTGTTTTTAAGGCCACAAAAAACAAGTTTTGTCGTGTTCTTGTGCGTGCGTGCTTGCGTGTGTGTGTGTGTGTGTGTGTGTGTGTGTGTGTATGTGTGTGTGTGTGTGTGTGTGTGTGTGTGTGTGTGTGTGTGTGTGTCTTTGCAGATGACGCAAGAAGCCAAAACTCTTTACTCCAACAGCCCGGACGTTGGAAAATGAACGACATGTATATTACGTTTTTACTCGTGAAAGCTGTTGTGACCATACTTGATGCCTGATTGCTGAATATTTGTGTTGATCTGAAGAACAATAAAGTGATGCTTTCTGTGTTAATTGCCGATGTTGGTGTGGACATGTGTTTTCAGCTGGTGTGGTGTGTGTGTGTGTGTGTGTGTGTGTGTGTGTGTGTGTGTGTGTGTGTGTGTGTGTGTGTGTGAGTGTGTGTGTATGTGTGTGTGTGAGTTTGTGTGTGTGTGTGTGTGTGTGTGTGTGTGTGTGTGTGTGGGTGTGACTATCTCGCATACCCCCTCTCTTTCCCGGTTTTCTTCCTTTCTCTCTCCCTCTCCCTCTCCCTCTCCCTCTCTCAACGACATGGACCATTTTGGTCCTTGTTGCTGACAAAAACATGATTTTAACACAGAATGTAATGTCAGAATAGCTATATAAACGCTATATAGTGTTTTCATCGTAGCAATAGGGTCCGATATTTAGACGAGACAAGTATAATGCCGACGAGTCGGAGACTAAGAATAAAGTAAAAGAATAGGGACTATTTGAATGACGCGCATTTAGTCAAGTTTTGACTAAATGTTTTAACATAAAGGGGGAATCGAGACGAGGGTCGTGGTGTATGTGTGTGTCTGTGTGTGTGTGTGTGTGTGTGTGTGTGTGTGTGTGTGTGTGTGTGTGTGTGTGTGTGTGTGTCTGTCTGTCTGTGCGTGTGTGTGTGTAGAGCGATTCAGACCAAACTACTGGACCGATCTTTATGAAATTTTACATGAGAGTTCCTGGGAATGATATCCCCGGATGTTTTTTTCTTTTTTTCGATAAATACCTTTGATGACGTCATATCCGGCTTTTTGTAAAAGTTGAGGCGGCACTGTCACACCCTCATTTTTCAATCAAATTGATTGAAATTTTGGCCAAGCATTCTTCGACAAAGGCCGGACTTCGGTATTGCATTTCAGCTTGGTGGCTTAAAAATTAATGAATGACTTTGGTCATTAAAAATCTGAAAATTGTATAAAAAAATTAAAAAAAATTATAAAACGATTCAAATTTACGTTCATCTTATTCTTCATCATGTTCTGATTCCAAAAACATATAAATATGTTATATTTGGATTAAAAACAAGCTCTGAAAATTAAAAATATAAAAATTATGATCAAAATTAAATTTTCGAAATCGATTTAAAAACACTTTCATCTTATTCCTTGTCGGTTCCTGATTCCAAAAACATATAGATATGATATGTTTTGATTAAAAACACGCTCAGAAAGTTAAAACGAAGAGAGGTACAGAAAAGCGTGCTATCCTTCTTAGCGCAACTACTACCCCGCTCTTCTTGTCAATTTCACTGCCTTTACCACGAGCGGTGGACTGACGATGCTACGAGTATACGGTCTTGCTGAAAAATTGCATTGCGTTCAGTTTCATTCTGTGAGTTCGACAGCTACTTGACTAAATGTTGTATTTTTGCCTTACGCGACTTGTTTCTTCTTCTTCAGCAAACAGCAAAGACTTGAACTATAACAAATGTGACAGGGGAGGCTACCGCTCCTTTCACAGCAGACTCTGCACCCGAGTTGTTGGCCTTTAAGTCAACACCTCTGGATTGTGGAATTCTGTTTGTGATGGGGTCTGGTGGTTTCCGATTGTCTGTATGTTCATGGAAAACTTCGGGTTTGCATAACAGTTTTTATAGGGCTAAGAAAATAGCCCTAACATTTTCAATCCTGTTTGATTGCACTTCGCCTCCCGAGGTGATCGTAGTGTTACGGCACTCGGTTACATCTGGTGCTTGCGAGCAGGGATGGGACTCGGCATGATATGTTCAGGTGATGGCATAATATGACCACTGAACATTTTCGTGCTGTTCCCATTCTGCGAACTTGGGATGGACAGTGGTCCCCCGGTTCGGAACTTCGGGACGGAGTTCATTCAAACGGGGGCGATTGTGACAGGGGAGGCTACCGCTCCTTTCACAGCAGACTCTGCACCCGAGTTGTTGGTCTTTAAGTCAACACCTCTGGATTGTGGAATTCTGTTTGTGATGGGGTCTGGTGGTTTCCGATTGTCTGTATGTTCATGGAAACCTTCGGGTTTGCATAACAGTTTTTATAGGGCTAAGAAATTAGCCCTAACATTTTCAATCCTGTTTGATTGCACTTCGCCTCCCGAGGTGATCGTAGTGTTACGGCACTCGGTTACACAAACAACGTACGTAAAAGAGACAGACAGACAAACAAACAAACAGCCAAACAGCTACCAAGGCTGGCGGACAAATAGGACAACAGGTCATTGCTCTAATTCACAAAGATAGTCATGTAAGCGAAACAAAACAGTTTCGTTACAAAAGAAAAAGTGTTAACCTTCTTCCAGGTGCCACATAATCCAGTTTCTGTCTTTATGCTGTTTGTTTTTTCTCTCATAAACATGAACAGATATTCACTATAAAAAACACCGGACCCATTTGAGACAGACAGACAGACAAACAGCCGATCAGCTATCAAACTGACACAGTTGGCCTAGTGGTAAGGCGTCCGCCCAGTGAGCGGGAGGTCGTGGGTTCGAACCCCGGCCGGGTCATACCTAAGACTTTAAAATTGGCAATCTAGTGGCTGCTCCGCCTGGCGTCTGGCATTAT
>NW_027129673.1:7500-10000 GCF_037325665.1 Littorina saxatilis | reverse complement strand
TAGGATGTTCTCAAGCGGTGAGTGTTTAAATGAAAGGTTGTTTGTACTGTGTGTAAAAGCCTGACAGTATCTGTGATGGTTTACGGGAGGCTTACTGTGCCTTTAAAAACGGGCGTCGACAGAGGCAATGAAAGGGGATACACAATGATATGATCAATATCTATGCTTAAAGGAATAGCACAACTGTCCTCTGTTTGTTCTCCATTAGCACTGACATAGGATGACGTTTGTTTGTTCTCCATTAGCACTGACATAGGATGACGTCTGTTTGTTCTCCATCAGCACTGACATAGGATGACGTTTGTTTGTTCTCCATTAGCACTGACATAGGATGACGTTTGTTTGTTCTCCATTAGCACTGACATAGGATGACGTTTGTTTGTTCTCCATTAGAACTGACATAGGATGACGTTTGTTTGTTCTCCATTAGCACTGACATAGGATGACGTTTGTTTGTTCTCCATTAGAACTGACATAGGATGACGTTTGTTTCTTCTCCATTAGAACTGACATAGGATGACGTTTGTTTGTTCTCCATTATAACTAACATAGGATGACGTTTGTTTGTTCTCCATTAGAACTGACATAGGATGACGTTTGTTTGTTCTCCATTAGCACTGACATAGGATGACGTTTGTTTGTTCTCCATTAGCACTGACATAGGATGACGTTTGTTTGTTCTCCATTAGCACTGACATAGGATGACGTTTGTTTGTTCTCCATTAGCACTGACATAGGATGACGTTTGTTTGTTCTCCATTAGAACTGACATAGGATGACGTTTGTTTGTTCTCCATTAGCACTGACATAGGATGACGTTTGTTTGTTCTCCATTAGCACTGACATAGGATGACGTTTGTTTGTTCTCCATTAGCACTGACATAGGATGACGTTTGTTTGTTCTCCATTAGCACTGACATAGGATGACGTTTGTTTGTTCTCCATTAGAACTGACATAGGATGACGTTTGTTTGTTCTCCATTAGAACTGATATAGGATGACGTTTGTTTGTTTGTCTGTCTAACTCCTTGCCTTTTTGTTTGCGCATATTATATATCTATGTGAAATGTCAACTCGTCGAGATTACATGCCGAGTCTCAGTGGATATTACAAACAATGGTCAAAGTTAGCGGATCATGAAAAATGCGAGAGATTCGGCATGTGTAACCTGTTAATTTCCTCTTTCTTCGGTTTTTTTTAAAGAAAAACAGGTGTTTTTGTCTGTTTGAGTTTGTTTCGTATCTTTTTGTTTCTTTGTGTGTTCTTTTGTCCGTTGGTCCATTGGTGTGTGTTGTTGTGTCCGTTGGTCCATTGGTGTGTGTTCTTGTGTCCGTTGGTCCATTGGTGTGTGTTCTTTTGTCCGTTGGTCCATTGGTGTGTGTTCTTGTGTCCGTTGGTCCATTGGTGTGTGTTCTTGTGTCCGTTGGTCCATTGGTGTGTGTTCTTGTGTCCGTTGGTCCATTGGTGTGTGTTCTTGTGTCCGTTGGTCCATTGGTGTGTGTTCTTTTGTCCGTTGGTCCATTGGTGTGTGTTCTTGTGTCCGTTGGTCCATTGGTGTGTGTTGTTGTGTCCGTTGGTCCATTGGTGTGTGTTGTTGTGTCCGTTGGTCCATTGGTGTGTGTTCTTTTGTCCGTTGGTCCATTGGTGTGTGTTGTTGTGTCCGTTGGTCCATTGGTGTGTGTTGTTGTGTCCGTTGGTCCATTGGTGTGTGTTGTTGTGTCCGTTGGTCCATTGGTGTGTGTTCTTTTGTCCGTTGGTCCATTGGTGTGTGTTCTTTTGTCCGTTGGTCCATTGGTGTGTGTTGTTGTGTCCGTTGGTCCATTGGTGTGTGTTGTTGTGTCCGTTGGTCCATTGGTGTGTGTTGTTGTGTCCGTTGGTCCATTGGTGTGTGTTCTTTTGTCCGTTGGTCCATTGGTGTGTGTTGTTGTGTCCGTTGGTCCATTGGTGTGTGTTGTTGTGTCCGTTGGTCCATTGGTGTGTGTTGTTGTGTCCGTTGGTCCATTGGTGTGTGTTCTTTTGTCCGTTGGTCCATTGGTGTGTGTTCTTTTGTCCGTTGGTCCATTGGTGTGTGTTGTTGTGTCCGTTGGTCCATTGGTGTGTGTTGTTGTGTCCGTTGGTCCATTGGTGTGTGTTGTTGTGTCCGTTGGTCCATTGGTGTGTGTTGTTGTGTCCGTTGGTCCATTGGTGTGTGTTCTTTTGTCCGTTGGTCCATTGGTGTGTGTTGTTGTGTCCGTTGGTCCATTGGTGTGTGTTGTTGTGTCCGTTGGTCCATTGGTGTGTGTTGTTGTGTCCGTTGGTCCATTGGTGTGTGTTGTTGTGTCCGTTGGTCCATTGGTGTGTGTTCTTTTGTCCGTTGGTCCATTGGTGTGTGTTGTTGTGTCCGTTGGTCCATTGGTGTGTGTTGTTGTGTCCGTTGGTCCATTGGTGTGTGTTCTTTTGTCCGTTGGTCCATTGGTGTGTGTTTTTCTGTCCGTTGGTCCATTGGTGTGTGTTGTTGTGT
>NW_027129672.1:0-3421 GCF_037325665.1 Littorina saxatilis | reverse complement strand
GCAGGTTTGCTACTACAATTATCTTTTTGCCTTATTTTGTGTGTGTGTGTGTGTGTGTGTGTGTGTGTGTGTGTGTGTGTGTGTGTGTGTGTGTGTGTGTGTGTGTGTGTGTGTGGCTTGGAGCAAACCTTCTTCATTGGTCTTTTCTTTTCTCAGTCAAATGTGTACATTTTTAAATCAACAAACTTTATCAGTAAACTAATGTGTTTAAATAAATAAATAAATAAATAAAAATAATCATAACATAAATTTATTCCTAATGTTCAGCTCAGTTTCCAATAATACACCCAAATCTAACTTTTTCCCATATTTAAATTTTCCAATGGTCATTTTGGTAATTAAAATACAATAATTCACAAAATAAATATAATCATTTTTCAAGTACAGGGATAGTCTTATCCCATGTAAAAGCCATGCCAGATCTGAGATGGTGAGCCGAAAGCGGACAAACACTCAAGTAATAACAATAACTGGACATTTTTAAGTGCCTAACCTATGGCTCTAGGTCCTTTACAAAAGAACATATACAAAATAGAACAATTAAATGTACAACCTACATAAAACAATTAATCATACGGGCAAAAATCACCACATGTACTGTTCACACAATATTCATATATGCTATGCACACTATATATATTATACACACATACCCAGCGAACACTTTCAACAATCATACCAACTTTAAGGAGTACGTGCAGAAATGGAATGGACAAGACATTTGGCCGGGTTGGTGTAATATTGTGTGAAAAAGAAAGTTTTCAACTGTTGTTCAAAGAGTAATAGAAATGAAATGAGAATGAAAAGATCGCTTATACATCAAGTAATGTGCGTGCAAGTGATATAAAGTGCAGGCACTAGTGCTATTGGTGCTATTCAGTATCTGGATCAGGGCCAGAACATGAACAACTCGCAAATAAAACAAAGTAAGGGAGCTATATATTCGTATCATCAAGACCATATTGATGTTGCGGAAATACAGTTGCGTCCCGAGTTCAAAAAGTAAGGTAGACAGAATGGTTCCAAAATAAAGACAGGTTCCGATCCGTGGCAGTTAATGTGCCGTTTAGGAATCAGATGAGACCATTTAGCGACGCAAGGTAAACTGTTGGGGCACGCTGTCAGACGGGTTAAACAGCTGATCACCTGTTCCCCACCCACACACTTAGGGAGGGTGAGAGACACCCAAGGCTGCGTGAAGTCATCACACGAGTAAGCCAAGCGAAGTCGGACACTTTGAAAACAAAACCCGGTTCAGTATCTGGACCGCATCGTGAGTGGCTGACTTCCCATGCCAGAGGAACTGAAACTGAAAACAAAACCCGGTTCAGTATCTGGACCGTATCGTGAGTGGCTGACTTCCCATGCCAGAGGAACTGAAACTGAAAACAAAACCCGGTTCAGTATCTGGACCGTATCGTGAGTGGCTGACTTCACATGCCAGAGGGGAACTGAAACTGAAAACAAAACCCGGTTCAGTATCTGGACTGTATCGTGAGTGGCTGACTTCCCATGCCAGAGGGGAACTGAAACTGAAAACAAAACCCGGTTCAGTATTTGGACCGTATCGTGAGTGGCTGACTTCACATGCCAGAGGAACTGAAACTGAAAACAAAACCCGGTTCAGTATCTGGACCGTATCGTGAGTGGCTGACTTCACATGCCAGAGGAACTGAAACTGAAAACAAAACCCGGTTCAGTATCTGGACCGTATCGTGAGTGGCTGACTTCCCATGCCAGAGGAACTGAAACTGAAACAAAAACTGAACTTTATTGCAAAAAGAAAAAGGTTGTAGGCAAAGGGTTATCTTCCAACCTGTCTCTCATACAAACGCTTAAGACGTGGAACCCCATCCATAGTCCGTTTGTTGTGATTAAGTAAATCAAATCAAAGATGGTATTTTCAACTTTTCTGCATAGGGAATGACAAGTTTCTGTCGGTATAGTCCGCCATGGAAAAGGAAGCGCCTCTCTGCTTGGAAAATGTAAAGTATTTACGCTAATACCTTCAACAAGTTTCTTTCCTGTACCTGCCGTTATTGTTTGCTTTGGTGAAGAGGTATTTTAAAAGAGGTAGTGAAATGTGGGTCTGGCGCCGGGAGTTTTGCGGATAACTGAGGCATCACTCCGCACGGTGTGTGATTGCATCATTGTTTTAACAACGCGCTCTCCTTCGTCTTCTTCTTCTTCTTCTTCTGCGTTCGATGGCTATAATTTCCACGTGCACTCGTTTTGTGTTCATAGAAATCAGTTGTAACTTTGACGACAACAGCAACAACAACAACAACAACGACAACAACAACAACAACAACAACGACAACAACAACAACAACAACAACAACACCAACGACAACAAATTTCTTCTTATACTTCTTCTTCTTCGAAGTTCGTTGACTACGGCTCCCACGTGCACTCATTTTTGTGTTCGTACAAATCAGCTGAAGTTTTGAGGTGCCGGGTTTGAAGCGTACAGAACGTTTGCTTTCGTGTGTGAAACGTTCGAGAAAATAGTTGTGCAGTAAGTAAGTCAGTCAGTCAGTCAGTCAGTCAGTCAGTTAGTAAGTATCAACAACAACAACAACAACAACAACAACAACAACAACAACAACAACAACAACAACAACAACAACAAACAAACAAACAAGCAGCTAAGTTTTTAGAAAAAAACAGAGATACAGTCTAAACTCTTCAAGATACAAACAAACAAACAACCAGAGCGAATCCTAAATAGCCTAGTTATGCTTTGCATCAAGGCGGCTGTGAAAAACGTATAAAGCTAATATCTTCTGTTTGCCTACCATTAGGAGCGTAATTGTTTGCACAAACCCTTGGCCCCACAATTCCAATCTACTCGCCATATTTGAGCTCAATTGACCCCAGAGTACCAGAGATACAGTCCCCAGTCCCCAGTTAACAAACAACGCGGGAATTTTAAGAGCGAAACCTAACTAGCCGGGCTATAAATAGCCAGCGGCTACAAAAACCCACTACTAACCCCTATCACAAGGATGTTCTCAAAGTAACAACCCCTTACCCTGTGTATAACCTAGACAAAGAAACCGTCTTGCTTCGTGGTGAGCTTACAATGGATGAGCCGAGCGGTGAGATGACACCGAGATGGTGCCAGCGCTGCTCCCTGGAAGCCTGCTGATACTGTTTTGGATCCCCGAAGACTCCATGGTCGATATTCCTGTGGATTGGCCGCGCAAGAGGCAATGAGGACTTTTAATTATCAGCAGGAGCTAGGTGTAAGTCTGGTCTGGACTGTGTCTGTGTCGGGTTGTTGGGGTCAATGGCGGGGGTAAATGGGGTTGTAAGCGTAAATATGCTTTGCGGTTAATGATTTGTAGGTGTAGGTATGGTTTGAAGGAACACTGGGACATGACACAGGCCCCCGGGTGCAGAAGAGAGAGAGAGAGAG
>NW_027129671.1:0-19612 GCF_037325665.1 Littorina saxatilis | reverse complement strand
ATTGTCAGCGGCGCGGGCGATAGACATTAAACAGGGTGTGACGGGGGTGGGGGGTGGGTGTGTGGGTGGGTGGTGAGGTACTTGGAATTCAATTTTGCTGGCATCCGCGATGAACACAAATAGCCATGGCACGTACACACGCACGCACGCACGCACGCACGAACGCACGCACGCACGCACACACACACACACACACACACACACACTTTATTCTGCCCAAACCGAACCGTCTTGACTATAAAATGTGCCCATATAGAAGGGGTCTGTGTTGCAGTGATTTTCTCTTGCTTCATGTCTATTTCCAGCGCCTGTCACTGACTTGTTAGTCTTGTTGTCTCCAACCCACGACACCGCTGAGACACCAATAATGGCGGTACAATCCCAGAACCTCATAAATTCACCAAATTTGGATGTTGTTAAGTTTAGACCTGACGCAAAAAGCCAGACAGCCTCTCAGACAAAATCATGACAAGGCGGCGATGGTGAAATACAGTTCCACACTGACTAAACCGGGAAAATAGGCCGCCTAGCCTGGTCGTGGGATTTTTGGGGAACTGCGGAGAACATTTAATTTAAAGGCGCAGTCTTTCGCGTGGAAACAGCTCGGGTCACCATCAAAAATCTGGATTAATTTTGCACTGAGATTGCCACAAGCGCGCACACCTGTGTTAGTTTAAGAAATTAATTCATAAAAAAATCTCTGCATGCATAGAACAAAGTAACTGAGGCTGTTGATTTTTGGTATGTGACCAAGTGGAGGGATGGTTTTATCCCATGTGAAAGGCTGGCCAGATCTGATCTGAGATGGTGAGTCGAATCGTTTATACGGGAAGGAGTGTGTCTTTTACGACCACCGCGATGACTCCCGTCAGTATTGAAACCCGCACGGTCAGTATTGAAACCCGTCAGTATTGAAACCCGTCAGTATTGATTGGTGCTTACAAGTAAGATGTACACGCGTTTGTATCACTGTATTGATGCTAAATCATGTTCTATATTAGTTTTACAGATATGACATTTCTAAAGTGTTGAAAACTATCTTTAGACGGTATAACAAAAATCATAAACCAGAAGTCAAGATACTCGCCTAAATAAAAACTACTAATCTAAACGTCCCAAAGATGCATTGCCGTATGAACCATACTTACTGGGGTTAATTTGTACATACATATACACAGAGGATCCGTATCAATCTATTCATTCTTTCTTTCTGGACGTGCTCATTAGGGCTTACATCGACGACCGCCAGTACTGGCACTCAGTACAAACAGCATCAAGATCAGCATCAGTCCACCGTAAATGGAAGCCTGCTAATGATCAGCTGTCATTAGACCTTATTTTATGCACGTGCTACAGCAATACCCAGCTGTCTCCTGTATATTACTATTAACAAGAGAGCATCCCTTGTAGTTTTCACCCTATCACTACAGTTCATCCTCACTACGTATTATTCAACAGAAGCATGCATACCGGCTGATCGATTATCAGGCCCTACACCAGCATCCAATATTCTGCTGCTGTTCGGGACTGATGCTATGTGACTTAAAACAATAGTGCAGCACTTGCATTTATCAACTATCTCAGTGAGTTACCGTCCATTCTCACTTAGCATAATTCAATAGATACACGGATACTCATTGATTGATTGTGTCACGGCTATAAAGGATTCAATTTTCCCGGCATCCGTCCAAAGGTCGCACTGTGTCACCAAAAGCCAAAGGGAATGGAACACGATGCAACTTTGCTGCAAGCATGATGTGGAAAACTGCATTCACCCTCGAAAACGACTGTGAGATTGTGGTCGCGGAAGAGGGGGCTGGGGATTGGGGATGTGGGGGGGTGGGGTGCTTTCTGGTTTCACCTTATGTTCCGACGTTCTCATGGCCATGCGTGTGTTCGTAAAATCGGGACGTAGCCGCTGGGAAATTAAACAATCAATCTTGGTCACGTGCGTTTGGGATGTCCTTATATAGTTTGTTCAACGGATGTCCTTCAGTAGTTTAACCGCACAGTAAACCTAGTCATCGCGACTTTTCATGAAAGATTTCGCCCGACAATCATTACCGCCCACAGCCAATGCCTTCAACAATAATAAAAGTAGTGTCAGGGTGTCATCGGCGTATCCCACCCCTCCCCCTCCCACCCCTTTGTCTATTGTTAGCAGTTGTCTACTACTGTATCGTATCTGTAAGGAGTGTATGCGTGTAACAATGCTACCCACACTAGGACAAATACCAATGGCTGTCATGCGCAATAGCGAAATAAATTCTTTTTAGTCCTTTTTCTTGGAAACAACTCTGTCATAGTTTGTATGCGGTGCGGAAGAGTTCTATTCTTTGAGGGTGGGGCGCTAATCCTGGTGACAAAATAATAAACTTCTTCTTGTTGCGCATATTTTTGAAGAAAGTTTTATCATGTCAAGCGGACACTGCAGTTTGACAGCTTCACGCTCGATGTGCATATGTAGTACTAGAGGAATACCCGGCTTCGCCGGGGTGAATAGCGAGACAGAGACAGACAGCGTGGCGGTTCACCACTATCACCTTTGAAGGCGAAGTCCTGTCAAACGGGTTTGAGAATTTTAGACCTTATTTCTTAGCCCTATATTATCTGCTGTGGCTTCTCAAATGCCAGAACATACAGACAGACAAAAAGCGCCAGACCCCATCACAAACAGAACTCTACATTCCACAGGTTTTTGCCCACACACACACACAAACACACACACACACACAGAAAAGCCGTATATATATATATGTATATCTATATCTATAAATATATAGAGATAGGTGACAGTGTATTTTTCGCGTGGCTATAAATTGATTCGACCTTTTCACTTTGACAGTAAGAACAACTTGAGATTTTTAGAGCTTATTTCTTAGCCCTATATTATCTGCTGTGGCTTCTCAAATGCCAGAACATACAGACAGACAAAAGCCGCTAGACCACATCACAAACAGAACTCTACAATACACAGGTTTTTGCCCACACACACACACAAACACACACACACACACAGAGAAGCCGTATATATATATGTATATCTATATCTATAAATATATAGAGATAGGTGAGAGTGTATTTTTCGCGTGGCTATAAATTGATTCGACCTTTTCACTTTGACAGTAAGAACAACTTACGGGTGCAAGGGAAGCGTTGTGGACAGCGCAGTGACATTCTAAAAATAGTAACTTAGAAACGGGAATATGGATTGAAGCCACACGAAGGAAGGGAGATAAACGCAAAACACTGGAGAAGATAAGGAAGAGTTACTTATAATGGTGAAATGAACACAAAAACCAAACTCGGTTCAGCGCTGCGCGCTGAGAGCACGTGTTGAAATATCTCATCGATGATATTGTGTCCGGGGTGTAGCTGAATACGGTGTCCAAATTTGAAAAAGATCCACCGAGAACTTTGGCGTTGTGATGTGGTGTAGCGGCTTTGGTGTGTCGGTATGGGGGCCCGGGTAGCTCAGGTGGAACCAAAATCGGTTCAGCGCTGCGCGCTGAGAGCACGTGTTGAAAATTCTCATCGACCAGGTTGTGTCCGGGGTCTACCTGAATATGCCCACCAAATTTGAAGCAGATCCATCGAGAACTTTGGCCGTGCATCGCGAACACACACACACACACACACACACACACACACACACACACACACACACACACACACACACACACACACACACACACACACAGACACAAGTCGTATATATATATAGATTATAATACAGTATGCCTGTTGTTAGTTGTTTAATTTTTTTGCCCCACAGTCTGTGTTACGTCTTCGTTCTGTTTTTAGATCTGTACGCTTTTATGTGAATTCTGTTTTATTGTCAGCCTTTTATGTGTAACTATGTGTCTATTACTTATCTTACGTGTTTTTTCATCTTTTTAAAAACAATTTTTCTAGATTATCTTATATAACTATAAGTGGTCGTTGTCTATGAATTGTTTTTAATGCTTGTATGTTATTTCTTACGAGAAAACTTTTTATATGTAAAATGTTAAATTTTAATGTCTAATGTAAAGCGCCATGAGACTGCCATTAATTTTGGCGGTGAACAGAATGTTTTATTATTATTATTATTATTATTATTATTATTATTATTATTATTATTATTATTATTATTATTATTATTATTATTATTATTATATACATAGATATATGATGACTTTTTTTTCTTCTTGTTGTTCATTGTGACGCCGTGTGGGCGTTTTGACTCACTTTCAACTCTTCCACGGTACATAAAAAAACCCAACAAAGTTACTTCCGGAAAACATCTATTGTGGAGAGGAGTTATTCCCAGAAAGAAACGGCAAGCAGATGGCGGTGGTATAACCCACATATTATACTTCACTCGCGTATAGCACCGGAATAGTTTTGGTATTACGCATTTAACTCTCTTCCTTTTGTCCCACGATCTTTCTGCACCAACCTTCCCCCAACTATTTATTCCCTTTTTGCATTGTTCACGGTCCACAGTGGAACCCCCGTATCTAACACTGCCCCCTTCAAGACCTTGTTATAGGGCGGGGATGTAGCTCAGTCGGTAGCGCGCTGGATTTGTATCCAGTTGGCCGCTGTTAGCGTGAGTTCGTCCCCACGTTCGGCGAGAGATTTATTTCTCAGAGTCAACTTTGTGTGCAGACTCTCCTCGGTGTCCGAACACCCCCCGTGTGTACACGCAAGCACAAGACCACTGAAGTGCGCACGAAAAAGATCCTGTAATCCATGTCAGAGTTCGGTACGGTGGGTTATAGAAACACGAAATTACCCAGCATGCTTCCTCCGAAAACGGCGTATGGCTGCCTAAATGGCGGGGTAAAAAACGGTCATACACGTAAAATTGCAAAAAACTCGAGTGTACGTGGGAGTTTCAGCCCACGAACGCAGAAGAAGAAGAAGAAGACCTTGTTATGTCGTGCTCACAGTTCTTAAGGTTTGTAAATGTGACCCCCTTTTAAGACTGTTTTAATCCCTTTTTTTTTAATTATTTTTTATTTTCATTTTTTTATTTTTATTTTTTTATTTTTTTGGATCTCAGTTGCATGCATGTTTGTTTTTGTTTTTAATATGTTTGCGGTACTAATAAGGGAGTTCCCTTGTATGAATCTGGTTGTGTACAGCTTACTCTAAAATGGATGATGGTCGAGGATTTAAGAAAGCAACTGGTGGATAGCCTGGAAATGGAAAATGGTTTTTTCTGCGGTGTGGGTGTCCACGTACCAACCCTTTCTCTCTCACGCTGTGCGTGCGGTTGTGCCTGCGTGTATGTGTGTGGGTGTGTGCGTGTGTTTTTGTATGTGTGTGTGTGTGTGTGTGTCTGTCTGTGTGCGTGCGTGTGTGTATGTGTGTGTGTGTGTGTGTGTGTGTGTGTGTGCGTGCCTGCGCGCGTGCGTGCGTGTGTGTGTGTTTGTGTGTTTGTGTGTGTGTGTGCGTGCATTCGTACGTGCGTGCGTGCAGTGTGTGTGCATGTGTGTGTGTGTGTGTGTGAATATGTGTGTGTGAGTGTGTATGTGCGTACGTGTGTGTGTGCTTATGTGTGTGTTTGTGTGTATGTGCGTGTGTGTGCGTATGTGTGTGTGTATGTGCGTATGCGTGTGTGTGTGTGTGTGTGTGTGTATGTTTTGCGTGTGTGTGTGTGTGTGTGTGTTCCTTCTTCCCAACGTACGTATCGCGTGTTTTTGCTATGGTTCCAACAACCCGTGATATTTTAACAGCTATGCGTTACCGAGTGCAGTTGTCAATTACTCATTCTGCCGGATTTTCCGCCCTCCGCCCTCCGCCCACGATTTCCCCAGTCTATGTTTTAAAAAGGGTGGAAGAATCGCTTTCTGTGGTCTATTCCTGTTTAAAAAAAAAAAAGTCAGGTTTTACGCAAGACACACCTTTTTCATATCCACTAAAACGGGTGGGACATTGATCACTTATTGGGTTACTTAATTAGAGCTCATTGGATCGCACAGACTTAATGCTGAACGATGGACTGTAAACTGCCTGAAGCTGTTTTCGATATTGCCTCGATATTATTTGTTAAAATAGAGTCCGTTTTGTTTGGGCCAATAGACGTACTCCGAAAATCACTCAATTTTTTTTGTATGGGTAGTGACAGAGTGAATACTCTTGCTTTTATTGAGGCAAACTTTCCACACGTCAACGTCTTTTAGACACAACCCTCGTCAGTGCTTGGCCAATAATGTCACTGACGTAGGAAAGTTTGCCTCAATCAAAGCAAAGGTATTATTCTTTCACCACTCTTCCGAACATAGTCTATCATTCATTCGCCCGGATTTTCCTGCTCCGCCCACAACCCAATTCTGTTTGTTGAAAGCGAGGAAATATCACTTTTCTGCAGTCTATCTCATAAAAGAACAAATATACGTGTCACACTTTACGTGCAAGTTGTCCATTTGACACGCCCTCTGAAACGTGTGGGGAATCTCACACATATTGCCTGATTGATATCTGCTTGACAGTTGAAGATGTTTTGTGTGATAATGCCATGATCTAATTTCTGTAATACAGTGTTAATTGTTTGTGTAGATATATTTTATCCAGGTTAGATTACCTGATCAACCAACACGGTCACTTACTTTGTATTGTTTTTAGTATGACAAGTATAAGCAAAAAGAAATGGGAAGAAGTTGCTCAACTTGTAGTCACCCACTCACTTCTCTTTTTCTGACTCTCTCTGACTATATATTTGTCTGTCGGTCTGTCTGTCTGTCCATCTGTCGGTCTGTCTGTCTCTCTGTCTCTCTCTCTCTGTCTCTCTCTCTCTCTCTCTCTCTCTCTCTCTCTCTCTCTCTCCACCAAACTTTTTTTTTAAATAAATAAATAAAAATATAAAACACTCACACACACACACACACACACCGAGACACAGACACGCACGCGCGCACACACACACACACACACACACACACACACACACACACACACACACACACACACACACACACACTACAAAACCTTCTAGGGACAATGTGTGTATATCATCAAAGTGACCAATATCACAAAAGTCCACATAGGAGAGCAGTCCAGGGAAATCAAAGGGTTCCATGTTAACGCCGTATTATCAAAGAGCCGTTCCATGTCTCGGTGCCGCGCATGATTTCCACCAATGGTTGTGAGATACGACACAGACATCCCATGATTCGCCTGGTGAATCGGCTGCGAAGTGTTTATGCTCCCTGGGTCGGATATGGGCGATTGAAGCCCCCTCCCTCGAGATGCTTCTAACGCGATTGTCACCACACATTGGAGTTACAACGTTAGAACCGATGAAAAATAGTGTGTGACTACGGTGTTTATCTTTTGCATCAATGTGTTCGCGCTGTATAACTTTTATCTCAGAAACAAACTTACAATTTGAACGCGGCGCAGCGCAGGTCAATTGTTTACGTTCCGTGCGGATTTTCCCTCAGGTACTTACTGAACGCACTTTCTGACAAAATACACGCACAGTTAGCTCATTTTTAAAGAAACAATGCCACTCTTCCATCTTCACGTGTGCACAAACTAAATATGGCTCATATTCAGAAATATCTGACAGTTTACACGAATGACGGTTGCAGCGTAAATCGTCCGCAGCCGATTCAACATGGTGATATGATTGGCATCACGTTTGGGCTGCCGACAGCCAGACGCCATGGTTTCCGTGACTAATCACACTGAGCCGCCTGTATGATCAACAACCACAGGCATTTCATGCGAAGGGCTGGCATATTCCGATCGCAAAGTCTCTGGAGTACCTCAAAACGAATGAGGTGAAGAATGTAGAAAGGGAGAAAAAAAAACACCACCACACCGGAAAGATAAATACTAATGAGTTCTGATTATACTCTTGTGACTCTCTCGGTTGTCCATTTTAGTTTTCTGCCTTCATCTCCCCCAAAAGACCTAGATTTAAACAGGAAATAGGGAGATGGTAATGATGCAATTCACGTCAACACGTTAATACCCAAACATGTCACAAAAATACTTCTACATCTTCCTACCATAGATCCTATTCGTCCAGGTTTTGACATAGGATTAGTGCATCATTTCATTATTTACACGTGCACCAAACATCTACAGCTTGGTTGGTGTTAGTGCAGTGGGACTCTTTTTAATGAATTGATTCTATACGTTTGAAACAGAAGCAGTTGCTCTGACGGAGACACGTACGGACGATGCCGGTGTAACACGACATTTTTACTCCACAACAAATTGACTCCGGAGTAAAAATTTCGTACGAAATATTTTCTCGTGTTACACCAGTATGAAAAGATGTAAGCTTTTTAGAACCTTCTCCGCTTTATCATGATGGGCCCAAATGTAAATAGTTGTCAAGAAAGGAAACAGAATTGAATCGGTCCCGAATACTAGTAAAACAAGAAATTCCTTCGAGGTAGGAAAAACACCCCCGTTGGTCAAAGGGAAATAACCATTCTCACTGCACCCATTCTCACTGCCACCAACTGAGAAGGTTATTTCCCTTTGACCATGAATATGTTTCTCTATAAGTCCTTGTAGAATCTTAATCCACCAATAACTCCCTAACCGTGTGTTTGACTGGTCCCAATTTTTGTAAGGACCGTCTCAGGAATGTATAGAACCTGTTCACCAAGTTTGGTGACGATCGGTCCGTTCATTCTTGAGATCTATATGCGAACACAAACACACAAACACACAAACACACAAACAAACACATCGACCGAAACCTATACACACCCCTATACCGGGGGTGTAATAATCTGAAGAGACATGAACAACCAACAACCAGAATGTTTCCTGGTACCATACATTCTCTCTATTATCACAGGAAACTAGTACGCAAAATAATGCAAACATAATTATAACGAAACATTACGCCCAGTCTAATATTATATTTTAACGACCAAGCAGCCGGCCACAACTGAAACAACAGATAAATTAATTACGCCTGCTTTTCTGTCTCTCCGGGGAAAACATTGATAAATTCTGAGACCTTGACCGAGGAAAAGTACATGAAAACAACTGGTAAAGTGCATATCTTCAGCAGCTGGGTCGAATACATTAAAGAGAATGTGCGCAGTGGCACAGTTAATTTGTAAAAATAACTCCCTTGCTACTTTTATTTTATGCGTCTTAGAAAAAAAGCATGTGCAATCTATTGTGAGTGCGTATAATTCAACAACGAATTATTTTTTATTAAACACTTTAAAAGCCGGTTGTTTATTGCGTTTATACTTGTAAAAATAGAAGATTAATTGATGAATTAAGTTGCATGGATATATACATTTTATATGATATCTATTAACATCAATGTTTTCAATTTTCTATTTTCAATTTTCTATTTTCCAATTTTCAATTTTTTACACTTTCCAATTTTTTAAACTTTCAATTTTTAATTTCATTTTTTAATTTTTTTCTCTCACTTTTTAATTTTTTAATTTTCGTAGTTTTTTTCACACTTTCTTGGTTTAAACTTGTTTAGATTTCAAAATTCTTTCGTAACAAATTTTACACTCACACTTTGACCTTCAATCAAAGTATTTCCCTTCACAGATGATACCCTCTTGGGATTGTCAGATAAAGGGGGGGGGGGGGGGAGGGGGGGGGGGCATTTACATGGTCTGAATCGTTGTAGTATCGCTGCCTTCTCCTCAAACATTCTCATTAAGGGGTAAATTGGGAAAATCCCTACACTACGAACAAAGCAGGTATTAACGGGCATTACCCGTAATGTTTTTGTTTTTATTCAATGCGCACTTCATTGGACGCGTTGGTTTAAACAGAACTTTATTCAATTTTAATCATGACAAGAACAATGCATGGGTGATTACATTGGACGCGTTGGATGTGTGCTGTAAATGAAAGGAATTTTCCTTGTTCAAAGCCAAAGGGTTTCATAGATATTGTCAGTTCGTTCGTCATAGAGCTGGACTTCAGAGCTTGATTACTTGTATTTTTGTTTTTTTTCATTTTAAGTTTTATTCCCCTTCTTTGAGCTGTGATGTTTTGAGTTTTTGTGTGTGTAAGCTGCAGGAACATTTAAACTTTATGTCTGTGTGTGTGTCTGTCTGTCTGTTTGTTTCTCTCTCTCAGTCTCCCTGTCTCCGTTTCTGTCTGTGTCTGTCTGTCTGTCAGTCTGTGTCTCTGTCTGTCTGTCTCTGTCTCTCTCCCCACCCCCTCACACACACACACACACTCACACCCACGCACATACACAAACACACACGCGCACGCACACGCACACACAAACGCACGCTCTCTCACACACACACACACACACACGCACGCATGCTCGCACACACACATACACACACACACAAAACACACACAGTCATACACACACAAGCACTGACGCGCGCACGCGCACACACAAACGCACGCTCACACACACACACACACACAAACACACACACACACACACACACACACACATTATAAACACAAGTCGTTCGCAGTTACACAGTTGAAAAGCAAGCCATCACCATTAATGCTGCTATCAGCGAAACTCGTAAAATCGATAAAAACATTGGTTTTGAGTGTAGCTCAAACGTTCTGCCTGGAAGCAAACTCTACCATCGCGTAGGCGTTTACTTGCGAAATGTCAAACGAACAGAAACTAGATACATGAAAGGGTGTGTACGACGTTGAGCGGGGTAAAACACAGAAACAATGAACACAGTCCTGAATGGTTAACGCCTTCTATTCGTCGAGTCACGTCAGGAACTTGAGTCGATCTCTGGCATTTCACGCTCTTCGGATAAAGCGACGTTCAGTACTGTTCTTCCTTCTCCGGTGTCATTATTTCCATGGGAACTTTTGCTTGAAAATTAATTGATACTGCAGCATGCACAACTAAACGTGCGTGTTCACAGTAATTAATGAATGCAGTTAGTGACTTCAGTTCCATACGTGGTGCTTTATCATCGACATCGTAAACCCGTGTCGAGTAATCTGGGTCAGACTAACCTTGTGAATCAGCACGTGCAATGCTATAAATCATTCATTAAAATCGTCTCGGGTTGAAATGTACACCGCCATTTTTCTGATGAGTTCAGTGGCGCGATCCTTTATTGTCACGATTTAAGGCTGCATTGGCAGCTATTATCTGAACTCATGCCGCTATCATCTTTCACGATTTAAGTCTGCACCGAGAAGTAATTAAGTGAAATCGTGACGAGAGGGAGAAACAAATAAATGAAAGATTGAAATGAAGGCATTCCGGAGAAAAAAAGACGAACAAAGAACGACAGTAAAGATTAGAGGCAAAAGGAAGACATGACAACAAAAAACTTCGACAGCCTGCAAAGCGAAAAGAAAGAAAGAACGAAAAAAAGAAGGAAAGAAAGAAAGAAAGAAAGAATGAATGAAAGAAAGAAAGAAAGAATGAATGAAAGAAAGAAAGAAAGAATGAAAGAAAGAAAGAAAGAAAGAAAGAAAGAAAGAATGAATGAATGAAAGAAAGAAAGAAAGAAAGAATGAAAGAAAGAAAGAAAGAAAGAAAGAATGAAAGAAAGAAAGAAAGAAAGAAAGAAAGAAAGAAAGAATGAAAGAAAGAAAGAAAGAAAGAAAGAAAGAAAGAATGAATGAATGAAAGAAGGAAAGAAAGAATGAAAGAAAGAAAGAAAGAAAGAATGAAAGAAAGAAAGAAAGAAAGAAAGAATGAAAGAAAGAAAGAAAGAAAGAATGAATTAATGAAAGAAAGAAAGAAAGAAAGAAAGAATGAATGAATGAAAGAAGGAAAGAAAGAATGAAAGAAAGAATGAATGAAAGAAAGAAGGAAAGAAAGAAAGAAAGAAAGAAAGAAAGAATGAATTAATGAAAGAAAGAAAGAAAGAAAGAATGAATGAATGAAAGAAGGAAAGAAAGAAAGAAGGAAAGAAAGAAAGAAAGAAAGAAAGAAAGAAAGAATGAATTAATGAAAGAAAGAAAGAAAGAAAGAAAGAATGAATGAAAGAAAGAAGGAAAGAAAGAAAGAAAGAAAGAAAGAAAGAATGAATTAATGAAAGAAAGAAATAGAGAAAGAAAGATTGAAAGAATGAAAAGAAAACATCACTAAAGACTCGACAAATATACCGTCTTCGAGTTTAAGACAAGGTATATACGGAGAGAAAGTGTACATTAAAGACATAGGACACCGATTGATGAATTTACAATGCTGTGATTTAGCTAGAGCACAAAAATGCGACTATTCCTTCCTGTGTAAATGACAAGATAACACTAGTTCGGGACAGGCTTTTGATGGGATACGAGGATCCTTTCAATTTGATTCATACCAGTAATCAACACCCTTCCTGCTTCCTGTGTATAGAGCGCGAATATGTCTGATTCAATTTGAGAGACAGACATTGAGGTGTCAGTTATGCAATCAATTCACTGACCATTTGTCCAAGTTGTACAGGAAGTATTAATTTTGATAAGGAAAAGAAGGCTCGTACCCTTTGTACAGGCCTTGACGGATCTGTGGACTTATGTGGTGTTCACATGGCGGAATTTCTATATATCAACTTTCCCCCAACTTTCAAACGATTGTAGTCGGCGCAAACGCCCAAACTAGTTTTAAGCGGCGATTTTCGCCAGACTCGAAGGCCAGTGCAGCAGTCGGAGCTACCTCCTAATGCGGTAATATCAAATCAAAAAGGAACGTTCTTCTTTTTGTGTGTCTCATAACCATTTGTATGTTTGTCCACTACAGAAACCATTATTTGGCTTACTCGTGACTTGTTTGGTTTGTCTATAATTAAACATTCCACAAACTTACCTCTTTTTATTCAAGCTTTTGTCAATTTCCAGACATATTGGAAAAATCTAATATTGTTCACATTCCTTGGAAATTGCAGGTCTGTCCGATATATGGTGCAACCAGCTCATTTTAAATCCGGGACGCTGACTCTGCAGTTTCACATAATCTCCTCTTGCGTTTCTCTTGTGACCGGGTGACATTTCCGGAGAGCGTCATCGATTTTGAGTTAGCTATGGGCAAAGAACGGAGGCATCGATCGCAAACAAGACTGGCAGAATTCGTTTAGAAAGATACCTTTTTTTCTCGTAGATGCGGAACTGTTCACCACTTCGAGTCAAATCTGACCAGACTTTAATGTGTGTATAGAAACCGGAGCATCCGCTCTCATTTCGACGCATACCTAAAATCAAAAGGCTGATTGCATCATTAGTAGGGCGGGAATTTGTCCATGATAGAGATGAAAAGATTAGGGCAAAAAAAGTAAATTTAAGTGGGTTTTTTTTCCAACCCGTTATTTAGGCTGTTGATTTAAAAATGTAAGAATTTGATTGATAAAAGAAAAAAGACCTATGAAGAAGGATGCTCCCAGCCGAAAAAATAAAATAAAATTTAAAAAAAAGGAAAAAAAAGAAAAAAAGGCAAATAAGAAGGGTAGTAGCAACCTGCATGCAACTGAGGTTTAAAAAAATTTTAAAAAAAAAGAAAAAAAAGTAGGGCGGGAATTATTTGGCTGAAGCAGTTTTTGCAGATTGACTTGGTTTAAAACATCCCAATCTGCACAGAAAGCAGACAGGACCGAGGTGCACGAGAAAGATACCAACCGGGTGCGAGGCGGCCAGCCGCGGTGTTGGATTGGTTGAAATTGAGAGTTGTGGTGATTTCAACCAATCAGACACTGCGTTTTGTTCTCTTCCGTTTGGGGAGCACCCACTTTTGTTTCCGCGTGCACCACAGCCCCGGTTGCACATTTCTGGCATGCATCCAAGTTGAACAAGAAATTCCTCTGAGGTAGGAAAAACACCCCCGTCAAAGAGAAATAACCTTCTCAGTTGGTGGCAGTGAGAATGGTTATTTCCCTTTGACCATTAATATGTCCCTCTATAAGTCCTTGTATAATTTTAATCCACCAATTAACTACTCCCTAACCGTGTGTTTGACTGGTCCCAATTTTTGTAAGGACCGTCTCAGGAATGTATAGAACCTGTTCACCAAGTTTGGTGACGATCGGTCCGTTCATTCTTGAGATCTATATGCGAACACAAACACACAAACACACAAACACATCGCCCGAATCCTATACACACCCCTATACCGGGGGTGTAAAGATGCTCTTATCAAGCATACCAAAACTCAACAAGCTGATGCATCCGGTAAAGGATGGGATTTTGTCTGTGTGCTGAATGAATACGATTTGTTTTGTAATCCCACTTTTCCCAGGAAGCAGCCAGGTTGTAATTGTTGACGGTGTCGCGGCGACCCGGTGTCACGAACTGAACCCTCTGCCTGACTCGACGTGACAAGCCTTCTCATTGCGGTCAATGCGCATGCGCTAACATGGGGAGATTAATCAGGTCGTGAACAACCTAACCCTAACCCTAACCCTAACCCTTACCCTAATCCTAACCCTAATCCTAACCCTAACCCTAACCCTAACCCATGGTTCGTTCGACCAAAGGGTCGCATTTTTTAAGTCCAAGATTGGCGCATGCGCATTGACCGCAATGAGAAGGATTGTTCAGCAGAGGTTTCAGTTCGTGACACCGGGCAAGTGGATTTAAGGATGCTGTCATCACATGTAAAAGTAATGACAGATGTGAGGTGACGCACGTGATTACTTAATTACACCATATTAGAGTGCATTCTACAGTTTATGGACTCATAGTCCGTATAATGCTTACATTGGAATACACTGAGATTGCCACGTGCTATTCAAGTTTTGCAAGTAAAACTATGCGCTACGTATGTCACACTGTGTTCAAATCTGGTAACAAATAGTGTGTTCACAGTAAAAAAAAAACTTCTATAAAGTGTAGTGTGAAGGTACCGTGAAGTATTCCGTGTTGATTTCCCTTTGATGACAACTATTTTTGTTCATTTTGGTAGAACTATATGTACCCGTCTTTGTAATACAATCGTACCTGTTTATAACGAGCACCCATTGTACCGAACAAAAGTGGTCGTTATTAGACAGGGGGTCGGTATGGAATGGTAATTATTCAGGAAAAGAAACCTCGTCGGAGATCCTTTGGGGTGGTCGTTTTGGACAGGTGGTCGTCATCGCGAGGTGGTCGCCAGGGCAGGTTCGACTGTACTGTTTTGATGCATTTGTTGGAATTTGTTTGTATTTCGGTTTCTGACAAGAGTCTACATGACTACAATGAAGTGTTTATGCGCATGTTCATGGTTTACATGTCGCATTTAAGCAAACGCTCTCCGGATTGTGTTTGTATTTCTGTTTAGTTTCGGTTTCTATACACTGTCTCTTACGATACTTACGTGTGTATACATTTGCCCAAATACATGTCGTTAAAATCTTTCCATAATTTGTTTTTTGTACCGTCAGAGTATTCCGGGTTGATTTCTAGTTTCAGACAGACACTTCTACTTCTTTCGGTTTCTATTCAACAGACCCTAGTATCTACCCCCTAATACTCCTGACGTGTATTTATGTATTTATGCTTTCCCCGTAAATAGGCCTCCGTGTCACCCGGATTAAGAGAACGATCTTTCCGGAATGTGTTTATACTGGCAACTGCCTTCGGTTCATTGGCGGTGCAAAGTAAATACCTATAAGCTTATATAACGCCCATTTCCTGGTTGGAATTTTCCCTGTGTATTTTCTCGTCTCTTCAGGAAATCCGACACAGTGCGCGTATTTTCGTCTGTATTGACATTGCGTAGGACTGAAAAGTCCCGGACCCGGACGTGTAGCCAACAGACCACAGGAAACAGAATCAATTACAAGCTTTTGCTTGAGTTCCTGCTCTAACTGTTTGCTATGAATTGTTTCATGTTATTTATTTTTGAATAAGTTTCGCTCTAACCGAAATAAAGTGTAAGGCAAAACTGAGAAATCGGACACAGATAGACTGCTGCCGTCCGAAAATTGTCAAATAAACGTTTCATAAACGTACCATTTATTTTTTATTTTTTTATTGTCAATAAAAAGGTAGTTTCATTTCTCTTTGAAATCATGGAACGTCAGTCACATAGTTCTCTGAGAGGTGAATACAGTTATGTTTTGTTGTTGACGTTTGAAGAGTCAAAGATTGTACTACTGCTGCTGAGGTGACGGTCTGAGATCACAACAACTTGAGTGCGTGGAACAAGTATGACAACATTCGATGGACTACAGACCTCAATAGTCATAATTCTATTTCAGTGCTGAAACCCAGTCTATCGCACACTGATAATCGACGGTCAGAAGTGGAACAGGCTGGTACGGCGAACATAAGACTCAACCCAAAGTTAAAGCCTGTCATTAATTGGGCGAAATATACTTCGCGAAGCTGGCCGCACGGAGCTTTAGCACTGAGTTTTCGGTAAAAAGACTGCGCGAAGTCTTCGGGGAGTCGACTTTGGGCTCAATTAAGAACAGGCTTTAGGGAACAGATCAGACCCAATCAGACCAGGCATCATTTGTTTGTTTGTTTGTTTGTTTGCTTAACGCCCAGCCGACCACGAAGGGCCATATCAGGGCTGTGCTGCTTTGACATATAACGTGCGCCACACACAAGACAGAAGTCGCAGCACAGGCTTCATGTCTCACCCAGTCACATTATTCTGACACCGGACCAACCAGTCCTAGCACTAACCCCATAATGCCAGACGCCAGGCGGAGCAGCCACTAGATTGCCAATTTTAAAGTCTTAGGTATGACCCGGCCGGGGTTCGAACCCACGACCTCCCGATCACGGGGCGGACGCCTTACCACTAGGCCAACCGTGCCTGTCAGGCATCATTCTAACAATTCTTTCTGAGCATGCTTCCACTAAGACACATACCAACAAGTCGCGTAAGGCGAAATTACTACATTTAGTCAAGCTGTGGAACTCACAGAATGAAACTGAACGTAGTCCGCCGCTTGTGCAAAAGGCAGTGAAAGTGACGAGCCTGTTCTGTTTGGCGCGGTAGCGGTTGCGCTGTGCTTCATAGCACGCTTTACTGTACCTCTCTTCGTTTTAACTTTCTGAGCGTGTTTTTAATCCAAACATATCATATCTATATGTTTTTGGAATCAGGAACCGACAAGGAATAAGATGAAAGTGTTTTTAAATTGATTTCGAAAATTTAATTTTGATCATAATTTTTATATTTTTAATTTTCAGAGCTTGTTTTTAATCCAAATATAACATATTTATATGTTTTTGGAATCAGGAAATGATGAAGAATAAAATGAACGTAAATTTGGATCGTTTTATAAAAATTTTTTTTTTTACAATTTTCAGATTTTTAATGACCAAAGTCATTAATTAATTTTTAAGCCACCAAGCTGAAATGCAATACCGAAGTCCGGCTTTTGTCGAAGATTGCTTGGCCAAAATTTCAATCAATTTGATTGAAAAATGAGGGTGTGACAGTGCCGCCTCAACTTTTACAAAAAGCCGGATATGACGTCATCAAAGACATTTATCGAAAAAAAAAACCATCCGGGGATATCATTCCCAGGAACTCTCATGTAAAATTTCATAAAGATCGGTCCAGTAGTTTAGTCTGAATCGCTCTACACACACACACGCACAGACAGACAGACACACACACACACACACATACACCACGACCCTCGTCTCGATTCCCCCTCTACGTTAAAACATTTAGTCAAAACTTGACTAAATGTAAAAATGTACAACCTGGCAACTTCCTCTGCTGAATGAGAATGCTTTGCATGCTAAATAACACTGGTTGACACCGGTGTCACTTACAAAACTCATATTGGTATCATGTGCCCAAGTGGAAAGCTACTCTAATCCCATGTAAGCCTCTGTGATGGTCTACCAGAATTATGGTACCACGCGTGAAGGAGGGTATCTTTTACAAAATCCAGTCCATCTGAAAAAAACCTCAACATGTACCTTTATGATGATTTTTCGTACAAAATAAACATGATAGAGTGTACATGTACGTGTTAAGAATGTCTTTTATTTTCTTGTCCTGTCATACGGAAGAGAGGCGCAGAGATCTGCAATTGTGTATGTGTGTGTGTGTGTGTGTGTGTGTGTGTGTGTGTGTGTGTGTGTGTGTGTGTGTTTGTGCGTGCCGCGTGCGTGCCGCGTGCGTGCGTGCGTGCGTGTGTGCGTGCGTGTGAGTGGTTTCCACGAGAAGCAAGGTATCTTCAGTAAAGGTACAAACCAGATTCTGGCACCTGTTGCCTGCAAGAGTCCGTGATGTCTATCGGGTGTACGTGTGGGAGTTGAAGCCTATCGACCACTTGTTCTACTGCCTGCAAGGGCTAAGTAAACACGTTCGGCTGGCACCAGGCCAACCGATACCAGCGAATCTTCTGGGGCACCCGCCTGCAGGCTACAACGAACATTATTTTGTCGGAGTATCTTTTGATCCCTTTAGCTTGTTAGACTGTTTAGTTTGACTATGATAAGAGGAAATGTTAGCTTGTTTTTTAAGGGTTGTTTCTAGTTATTGTACTTTTTAAAAACATTTTTTTTACCGAGGAGGATCAAATTACGGCAGAAATGAGTATGGGCTGGCTGTTGAGAGAGAGGTAGTGAGAGAGAGAGAGAGAGAGAGAGAGAGAGAGAGAGAGAGAGAGAGAGAGAGAGAGAGAGAGAGAGAGAGAGAGAGAGAGAATTTATTGAATTGAAATTTATTTATCGAGGGTGACAGAATAAACAATGTATATATGCTTTTTTTTCATCCGGCCCTCGCCCATTGAGGGGTAACACAATAACAAGAAGAAATAGAGGTTAAGTTAACTACAGTTCAAATTACATAATTAACATAATTAACATGTCGAGCAATCAATAAGACATTTTAAGATGCATTTTGATTCATTAGCTATGCTTGAAAATTATATATAATAAGAGAGAGAGAGAGAGAGAGAGAGAGAGAGAGAGAGAGAGAGACTGAGAGAGAGACAGAGAGACAGAGAGAGACAGACAGACAGACAGAGAGAGAAAGACAGACAGACAGACAGACAGACAGACAGTGTGTATGTGTGTAGCAGGGCGAACTGTATGATCAAGGAAAACATTATGCGGATTGACGGTTTAATTGTACCATTAAAAAGCCAGCTTACTCCATTTACAAATGCCAGTAACGATATGTATGCATTGCTGTTCTGTAACACGTCAATTTGTTGAGAGCATTTTGTTCTCTCTAAAATACTGATGCATGCTACAGTTGTACCCGCGTTCTAGGCCTTCCCAAATCTGGGAAAATCTTTAGAGGTGGACAGTCTTTAAAATGTAATGAGAATAAATTTACAAATGTTGTGAACGGAGAGTCTAAGAAAGCAGGTTATAAAAGTGAGGAAGTGTTATATCGGGGAGAGAGAGAGAGAGAGAGAGAGAGAGAGAGAGAGAGAGAGAGAGAGAGAGAGAGAGAGAGAGAGAGAGAGGGGGGGGGGGGGGCTGCGAGAGTTCCTCAGTCAAGGGGGAGGGTTTTGCTGTACTACAGCAGCAGCGCAGTCAACGTGATCAAGTACTTCGATCCTCCAGACTGAACATCAGTCAGGATGACTGGCTACAGTAACTCTTGAAAACAAATATCTACCATGTCACCATTCTACAATGTAATAAAAAGCAATTTTCAATGCATTTCAGTGTTATTTCTCCCCATGCGACTGCAGTAACTGATGTAGTCAAGTACTTCCCCAAAACTCAACACCACTTCGATGACTAACCCCGCTGAAGTTTTGAATCCGTGGTCAGT
>NW_027129670.1:32500-60218 GCF_037325665.1 Littorina saxatilis | reverse complement strand
TGGATAAGACATCGGCCATCGGAAGGTTGTGAGTTCAAATCCCTGCCGCGGCCGCCTGGTGAGTTAAGGGGGAAAATATTTCCCATCTCCCAGGTCAACTAATGTGCAGACCTGCTAGTGCCTTCTCCCCCTTCGTGTGTACACGCAAGCACAAGACCAAGTGCGCACGAAAAAGTTCCTGTAACCATGTCAGAGTTCGGTGGGTTATAGAAACACGAAAATACTCAGTATGCTTCCCCCGGAATCGGCGTATGGCTGCCTGAATGGCGGGGTAAAAACGGTCATACAGGTAAAAATCAACTCGTGCAATAAACATTAGTGAACGTGGGAGTTTCAGCCCATGAACAAAAAAGAAGAATATGCAGTTTTGATGGAGCTTTTTAGTGCTATTTCTACACACAGACGTGACCATAATTGCCGTATCAAATGCCGTGTGGACATTCGCCTTATGTTACTGTTTACAACCTGTTTTAGTATTTGCTCTTAGAGCAACTTTTCGATGCAGTTTAAAGACATGCATTCGATTCTAGTTTGTGTTTTTAAGCAAATCTTGTAATACTGACATATAATTATTTGTGTTTGATGAAGTAAAACAGAGACGAATTCATGTGTGCTTTCATTTCAAGCTTCATAACGATACTGAGGAAACTTTCACGTTTTGTTTCATTTTGTTCAGAATGCTTTATGTATGTGTTTCAGTGTGTGTGTGTGTGTGTGTGTGTGTGTGTGTGTGTGTGTGTGTGTGTGTGTGTGTGTGTGTGTGTGTGTGTGTGTGTGTGTCCGAGATTAAGTGTGTGCGTGTGTGTGTGTGTTTGAGTTTGTATTTCTTTTTGTAAATGCTTAAGTATAGTGTGTGAGTGAGTGTGTTTGTGCGTGCGTGTTATTGTACATGCTTGAGTGTGTGTGTGTCAGTGTGTGTTTGAGTTTGACATTGTGTGTGTATGTGTTTGTGTGTGTGTGCGCGCGTGTGTGTGTGTGTGCGTATGTATGTGCGTGCGTGTGTGTGTGTGTGTGTGTGAGCCTGCGTAAGTGCGTGTGTGTGCGTGCGTGCGTGTGTGTGTGTCTGCGTGGGTGTGTGCGTGCGTGCGTGTGTCTGTGTGTGTGTGTGCACACAGCGATTTCAAAAAAACTACACGACAGATGTTTATGATATTTTTCACCTAAATTCTTTTAGATAATATTTCCAAAAGTTATATTCAGTTGTTTCGATTAATTTATTTGATGACGTCATATCCGGTCGGCTTTTCCGCAAAACGTGAGGCCGCACTGTGTTGACCTCAAATTGATGGAAACATTGGTAAACGCATTGTCAGCTCGAAAGCTTAAAAATATAATTCATTGGTCTGTTCATTACAGTTGTCATTAAAAATCAAATTTCCTGAAATAGATTTGAAAATGATTGCATTGTGTTCAGCATCAATTCCTGTATCCCAAACTATACAGATTTGTTATGTTTACTCTGACTAAGGGCTCATTATCAAAGAAAATAGGTTTATGCAAATTACGTCTAATGTGTTGGCATGCTTTGTCGACACCAGCTCAATCCGTCTTGGTTTACGCGTTTCTGCTAACCATGTTTTAGTAGTCTAAACGAAGACTGATCCCAGGTTTTCAGTGTCAATCTTTCAGGCAGACATATTGACTTAATGATTTAATATCGCTTAACGCGATTTATTTTCCTGTTCTCGTCATAGTTGTAGCCTAGCACATTTCAAAAGTACACTTCACACAGTATGTGCTCGTAATTCTATTTCTTGTGTACACGCTTCCCAACTGCTCATTTCTCTGAATAGAGCGGTGGCTATAGTTGACATAGTTAGGTTGAAATATGAAACTGATTATTTTATAACCATACCTCGCATAAACACGAAAGAAAAAGGAACTGAAAAGCCAAAGCCCGAGGTCATATTGCACTAGAAACATTCTAGTGTGCCAATGCTTTGAAAAGAGATATCCGGTGACAAAATGAAATGTAACGAGGTTTAATGGGGGACTTTAAAATCAATTTTAGAGTGCACTAAATTCGAAGTGATCAACTCACATTGGCCAACAACTCACGAAACACGTTCTAAGACAAAAGAATTTGTTGGGCGCGAACAGGGATTATACTCGAAAAATAACCACGCACAGCAATCTGCAATATCTTTAAAATAATTCGTTTGATAAGATTAAAGTAACTTTAGTTACCCCCCCCCCCCCCTCTCTCTCTCTCTCTCTCTCTCTCTCTCTCTCTCTCTCTCTCTCTCTCTCTCTCTCTCTCTCTCTCTCTCTCAGTCTCTCTCTCTCTCTTCTCTCTCTCTCTCTCTTTCTTTCTCTCTCTCTCTCTCTCTCTCTCTCTCTCTCTCTCTCACACACACACACACACACTAACACAGTCTCACATGCACGCACGAATGCACATAACTGCACATACACAAACACACACATGCACACACACACACGTACAAGCACACACACACACGCACACACACACACACACACACACACACACACACACACACACACACACAGAGAACAAGTACCAGGAAAGCCAACGAAGAATAATTTTACTCAGGAAAAGAACTGAAATGCAGTGGCCTCCAGATGTATAAGGAAATGTGCCTTGTATTGTCACGAAAGAAAGAAACTGACTTGGTAACATGATATAATTAACCTTAAACATCTTTCTTCCGTGTTCGGCATTGACAAGATCGGCTGACTTCCACTGAATTGGGGCCTATATACATTTAGAATAGGGGTGAAGAGCCAGACAGAGAGAAACAGCGAGAAATGTAAAAGAGGATTCCTCCGAAAGCGGCGTATGGCTGCCTTAATGGCGGGGTAAAGACGGTCATACACGTAAAATTCCACTCGTGCAAAAAACACGAGTGTACGTAGGAGTTTCAGCCCACGAACGCAGAAGAAGAAGAAGAAGTAAAAGAGGATGACAGTCGCTTATTCATTTCAATGATTGTTATTTTTATCAGGTGCCAGGAGACTAGTTCCGCATAACTTTCACCTACTCTTTTACACATGCCAACATGTATTTAGAGCGCTTACTTCCCTGTATTTAACAGAGAGAAATATACCCCTGTACCCTCTTAAAATAAATGCGAATGTTGTCTGTAAGATACCCGTAGAATCGGTAGAAATTGTAAAACCTCTTTCAGCAAAATGTTCATGCAGTTGATATGTTTTGACCTTTATCCACCTTTCCGTTTGCGCTTGATCTCGACTAACATAATTAACATTGGCGTGAATGCAGCATCAAGTAATCAAACCGTTTTCCAGTACAAATAAACAACTGTTTATATCCTGGAATTGTTTCAGAAAGAAGGTATATGGGAAGGTTGCCTAATATGGATCATGTTTTGTTTCATGCTGATTACTAGCTTCAAAAAACAAGAAAGGTATGTTGTTGGAAAGTTTAATTATTGACAAAACAAAACGTTACGTTCCAACAAAATACCTTTTTTTAAATTCAGAATGTTGGAACGTTGGCAGTCTATTTGTCTTTGGATTTTTGATAACTAGCATGTTTTCTTGCAAGCAACTTCTTGAATTGGTTTGTGGGAGCTACAGTTGGCCTAAATATGAAAAACAAATCTTAATTGTTATATCTCTACAAAACAAAAGCTGAACTAGAAAAACACGTAAACGCTTCTGACGTAGTCATATAATTCATTAATCTGTTCATGATCTTCAACTGAAAGCCATCTTAATGTTGCACTAACTGCAATTAGAAAAGCGCCCTTTTACCCAGAGCCGCAATACAACAATGTTGTTTACCCCAAAATAAAATCGGCACGCCAAGTTTTCGTAAACGAATCGTAATGGACTCGAAATGTGTGTGCGTTAAACAATGGATTGAAGTGTGCAGTAATGTAATTTGTTCATGCCCATGCATGTATCGATACTTCTAATCAAACATAATTGTTTCACTGTAGTTTGTATGACTTGTTTACTCGGAAACTGTGACGCTCAACGTCCATATCATTCAATAATTTAATGGACATTTAAGTTGTTTCTCTTAAGTCAACTGAATATATTGTCGTCCAAGTTCATATTTCACTGCAATACGATTGGCTCTGTCAAAAGGAAATAACAGGGGGAAAAAACTGATATCAACGACGCTTGCTTTTTTCTGCCAAAACATTTGTTGTACTATTTCGTAATCGAACTTGCCTCGGAATATGTCATATTCCACGCGGCGTTTATAATGCCGTACTTGAGATATGACTAAGGACTGGGTGGCCGAGTGGTAACGCACTTGCGCTCGGAAGCGAGAGGTTGCGAGTTCGACCCTGGGTCAGGGCGTTAGCAATTTTCTCCCCCCTTTCCTAACCTAGGTGGTGGGTTCAAGTGCTAGTCTTTCGGATGAGACGAAAAACCGAGGTCCCTTCGTGTACACTACATTGGGGTGTGCACGTTAAAGATCCCACGATTGACAAGAGGGTCTTTCCTGGCAAAATTGTATGGGCATAGATAAAAAAAATGTCCACCAAAATACCCGTGTGACTTGGAATAATAGGCTGTGAAAAGTAGGATATGCGCCGAAATAGCTGCGATCTGCTGGTCAATGTGAATGCGTGATGTATTGTGTAAAAAATTCCATCTCACACGGCATAAATAGATCCCTGCGCCGTGAGTCCGAGTCTGGAGATACGCGCGCGATATAAGACTTCATATATAACAATATGAATGAAACTGTCGTTTAAAAAAAGATTTCCTTCTTCTTTACATTGTAAATGGCTAATTAACACCAGACAACAGCAAGTCAGTCCTACGTGACAGTTTCGAGATTAAAAGGGTGCTGGCGAGAAGGAAAACTGATAATCAGGAAAGACGAGTGGACGTTTGTATGACTTGTTTACTCGGAAACTGTGATGCTCAACGTGCATATCATTCAATAATTTAATGGACATTTAAGTTGTTTCTCTTTAAGTCAACTGAATATATTGTCGTCCAAGTTTATATTTCACTGCAATACGATTGGCTCTGTCAAAAAGAAATAACAGGAAAAATACCTGCTCTTAACGACGCAAGCCAGTCCTACGTGACAGTTTCGAGAATAAAAGGGTGCTGGCGAGAAGGAAAACTGATTATCAGGAAAGACGTTACGTTAACAGCCATCAATATCAAGGTAATCAAAATTACATTCTGAGCTACCCAAGCTAAAATAATGTATGTGACTTTCTTCTTCTTCTTCTTCTTCTTCTTCTTCTTCTTCTTCTTCTCCTTCTCCTTCTTCTTCTTCTTCTTCTTCATCTTCTTCTTCTTCTTCTTCTTCTTCTTCTTCTTCTTCTCCTTCTTCTTCTTCTTCTTCTTCTTCTCCTTCTCCTTCTTTGTTTATGGGCTGAAACTCGTGTTTTTGCACAGTTGGTTTTTACGTGTATGACCGTGTTTACCCGGCTATTCAGGCAGCCATACGCCGCTTTCGGGGGATGTGGTTTTCAAATTACATTACCAACAAAGAAGATGACTGCGATGACGACGACGATGACGAAGACGATGATGATTATGACGGTATGATTAAAGGCTGCCATACTCGTAGCGTTCATTAATTAATTCATATTGTTTACATGTGCCAATAATGTTATAAAACTGTACCTAAGGGGATATAATAACGATTGGCTGTAGCTTTCGAACACAGAAAAAAATATTTCAGTATTGCAAAGTGGTGTTGATAGTGTCGAATGTAAACAGAACAGTCTCAAACGCCATTTTTGGTTTACGAAACGTCACGAAGTGACGTCAACGGTCTAAAAATTGCCCAAGTCCTGGAGAACTGTTGCTAAACAATGCAATAAAGAATTAAGTATTTTTCGTAATTGGTAAGGACTTCAAACCTAAAACGTTGCAGGAAGCTTAATTTATACATCCCCGCAACGATGGGAAAAGCCCTGGAAGTAATTAAACTAATTAAATAGGACTATGTCAGCCTTTAAAAGAGAGTGAACATGTTTCAAAGTTTTCTATAAATAAAGCGGGTATACATAGATTTTATTTCAGATTAGTGAACTCACATCCAAATAGCTGTCAATATGCAATTCTGGTAGAAAGAAAATGGAGTATAGTTTAAGTCATATCTCTGCTAACAAGGAATTCACGTTGGCAGACGACCACAAAAGGAATCAGATAATCACCATGAAAAGTTTTGTCACAAAGTGACATTGTCTTGAATAAAGTTATGTGCATGTAGATGAATTGGAATTTTAGCTCGTGTCCTTAGAGCATTTTCGTTTTGATGATGATAGTTCAGATATTTCCCGGCAATAAATACGTAATGACAAGACAAATTCAAGGGCAAATTATGAGTGTTTTCTTAAATACAATACCAAAAAACACTGCATAAAAGGAAGGTTAGATTGTTTGGAACACAATGGAAATAAAGTCATGCAATTTAAAACCAGAATCTGGATTAAAATGAAAAAGCCTTTACAAAGGATGATTACGACCCGATACAAGTCAAGAAAAACAAAAACAAAATGATGTCAGACCCAAAAACGTGTGCTGAATAATATGTCGTGTCGTACATGAAAACCCGATGTGATCATTACTGTGTGTAATGAAAGAAGGCTTTGTGTTTCGCAGTGAATATCAATAATGATATCACAACAACAGAAAGGACACAGCCTTTAAATGTACCCGTTTAATGGCTACTTCTCCAAGGCACTGTACCTTTTGTTGACTATTGTTGACTGTTGTTGTAGTTGTTGTTGTTGTAGTTGTTGTTGTTGTTGTTGTTGTTGCGCTTGTGGTGTTGATTGTTATACGTTTGAAAATGTCCAAGCCCACATCGATGTTATAGAGTCCCTTTAGAGATTGATGTTGTTGTTGTTGCTGCTGCCGCTGCTGCTGCTGCTGCTGTTGTTGTTGTTGTTGTTAAAACCTAAGATGATTTCGTTCAGAAATTGTCGTTTGTATAGCGTTGATATAAGTGACTCACACACATAACACAGACAAAAACACACATACACAGACACACACAGACACACTTACACACACACACACACACACACACACACACACACACACACACACACACACACACACACACACACACACACACACACACACCTGGAATCGAGGTCTGCAGCATATTACATGTATTACATTTTCATATATTTTATCTAAATACTAAATGAATCAACCACGCATTCACCATTACCCAATTTGTATTAGCTGTGACATGTATTGATCTATGAAGAAGTGTGTGTGTTTATTTTTTGTGTCAGAAAAAATGGCAGTGGCCATGGGTTTCAGAGGACCGCACCTGATTAAAGAAATAAGGCTGTACATGAAAAAATCAATCCATGGAGTCGGTGTTACGATTGTCAGGGATTTCCTGGTATAATGCAAACTGAAATTAACAGGCAATATGTCTCCGATGCATTTCCTGGTATAACTTTGTGCATCATAACACCTTGGTTATAGTTAAATCTGTTTTGAAATTGTTACACTTCCAAAAATCGATCTGGGTGGCCGAGTGGTAACGCACTTGCGCTCGGAAGCGAGAGGTTGCGAGTTCGACCCTGGGTCAGGGCGTTAGCAATTTTCTCCCCTCCCCCCCCCCCCCCCTTTCTTAACCTAGGTGGTGGGTTCAAGTGCTAGTCTTTCGGATGAGACGATAAACCGAGGTCCCTTCGTGTACACTACATTGGGGTATGCACGTTAAAGATCCCACGATTGACAAAAGGGTCTTTCCTGGCAAAATTGTATAGGCGTAGATAAAAATGTCCACCAAAATACCCGTGTGACCTGGAATAATAGGCCGTGAAAGGTGGATGCAGCGCCTAAAGGCAGTCGATCTACTGGCCGATGTGAATGCGTGATATATTGTGTAAAAAATTCCATCTCACACGGCATTAATAGGTAACATGCGTCTTGAGTCGCCTTGTGTGGTAAGATACGTGCGCGATATAAATCCTCGTAAACAAATAAATAAATAAAATAAATAAATAAAAATGATCAGATTCTAATGGAGTGTGATTTTTCATTTTCAAATTAGAGAGACAGACAGACAGACAGACAGACAGATAGCCCATGAAATGAGAAAGCTAACAGCACTTCAGTCCTGCTTGAACCAATCGGACCCAGTACTCAGTACTGCAACAAGGAGCGATTCCTATCAACAACACCTCACATTAAAGCAACAAATGCGTAAACACTTGTCGCTGCTTGCAACGGTAAACTATTTAGAGTTTTGAATAGATCTTCTTCTTCTTCTTCTTCTTTGTTCATGGGCTTAGACTCGTACGTTCACTCATGTTTTTAGCACGAGTGGATTTTTACGTGTATGACCGTGTATGATGTGGGGAATGTCGCGGTGTTGGCTGCTGCAACTCGCCTCTTCCGTCTTTTGAAATGGAGAGTGAAACATCGTAACCATCATGTTTTCCTCAAAAGGTAGGCCTATTGTGTTATGCACTCTTTTGTTCACCTGAAGATGACTTCGAATGAATGCCAGCCTTGTTTTTCCAGTAAGTATTCTGCTGAAGAAGACTAACGGATAGGAAGAGGCCGTATAGTCGTATTTATAAAGAATGCGTATTTCTGTTATCATCAGTACGCGAACAACGCATTGTTCATTTCATTTTCATTATTTTATTATCCCATTGCTTGGAAATTCGGAAAGCTTTCAGCAACTGTGACAAGAGTGGCGCTTCCCAGATGTGCGCATGTTAAGGTGTAATCATCTAACTGCACTAATGACAGAATGACAAAGGTCTTTTACGTGTTACTGTGGTGACACGGGGGTGGGACATGGATACCGTTTCTTAGTCTGCTCATACCCTTGACCCTTGTCCGTCCACTGGCCTAACGAATTGTGCATTATAGATGACGGTAGACAAAGAACCTTAAAATGAAGGGCTGTAGCGTGGACTTTTGCAACGTCATTGACGAAAACAAGGGTTTTTATATGTGACGTAATCAAACCGTCATAAAAAAGTTATGCAGAGGCTGCCAACGGTATAACTCTTGGGGAATGTTGAGACAGGCTATCTTAATGTGTTGCAACAAAAAAACTTTCTGTAACCATTTTCTTTGGGTCTAAGCATAATTCTGGACAGGCTCCCCACGCTACAGTGCCACCTCAACTTTTACAAAATGCCGGATAAGACGTCATCAAAGACAGTTATCAATAAAAGGAAAAACATTTCTGGGGATGTCATACCCAGGAACTCTCATGGAAAATTTCATAAAGATCGGTCCAGTAGTTTACTCTGAATCGCTCTACATACACACAAACACACACACACACACACACACAGACACACACACAGACACACACACACACACATACACACACACACACACACACACACACACACACACACACACACACATATACACCACGACCCTCGTCTCGATTCCCCCTTCTATGTTAAAACATTTAGTTAAAACTTGACTAAATGTAAAAAGTAAAATACGCTTGTGCAAGGCCTACTATACCGTGACTAGACGTGAACTTTCTTTAAAGTCATGCGTCACTCTTTCCCAGATCACATGATGTGTGTGGCTTTTTTTTTTTTTAACAAAGGTTTTGTTGTTACTGACCTGATAAAGGATTATGAGGACATGTTGTCCTCTCAGAATGCATTCTTTATTGTATTGTGCCGGGTGGTCACAAAAGGAAAAGTCTTCCCGCATTTAGTCAAGCTAAAGTAATCGAAGGCAATGTACCTTTAAGACACCTTTCCTCTTGTATGAATAATCAAGTAAAACAACATATTTTTCCTGGCTTTAATTTAGCGTATGAGCGCAGTCTTCCACTTAGACACATACCAAAAATCAACAGCCTAATTGCTTCCTAAACGGACTGGGAACTTCTTTCCTGAATTAATTTTGCACATTGACAAAGAAGTCAGTTAAAGGCACAGTCAGCCTCCCGTAAACCATCACAAACACTGCCAGGCTTTTACACACAGAACACACACCCTTTCATTTTAACACTCACCGCTTGAGAACATCCTCGGTGCCCTCCGTAAAGAGCGAGCAATTTTCAAAGAATTTATTTTTGCGTGGTTTATCTTATCACTGAACCATCGTGAACCCATGTGATCCAGTTTCCTTTATTTCACAATTTAGTCGTCAGTTTATGATTTCAATGCGACTGGCTGTAAGCTTATCTGCAATAGCACGTTAAAAATACGATTAACAAACTAGACAAAACAAAAGCAGTCGGTCCAGACGAAATCCACAATCGAATTTTAATTGAGAGCTGCGAAGTGATTTGTGATAGCCTAACTGCACTGTTTAATCGGTCTTTACGTGAAGGACTTTTTCCGTCAGTTTGGAAAATAGCCCACGTTTCACCAGTTCATAAAAAGGGGAACAAAGATACATGTAGTAATTATCGTCCAATCTTCCTCCTAAGCTGTGTTGGCAAAAACACTAGAGAAATGTATACAAATTCATGTCTTTGACTACTTAACACAAAACAATATCATTACAGAGTCGCAGTCCGGTTTCATCCCTGGAGACTCAACTGTTTACCAGCTTCTTACAATATACAATGACATATGCAAATCACTCGATAATAGAATAACTACCCAAGCAATCTCCTTTGATATATCCAAAGCATTCGATAGAGTTTGGCACCGGGGCTTATTGCATAAACTCGAAGCCGCTGGAATTAATGGGCCATTATTAAACTGGTTTACAGACTACCTAACAGATCGAAAGCAAGCAGTTGTATTAAAAGGCAGTAAATCAACTTATCTTCCAGTAGTAGCGGGAGTTCCTCAAGGTTCAGTGCTTGGACCCTTGCTCTTCCTAATTTATGTAAACGACATTGTACGTGATATAGAATCTACGATTAAGCTTTTTGCTGACGACACTAGCATGTATTTGTCTTTAGCCAATCACAACATCCGTGCCGAAATTTTAAACTCAGATCTTGAAAAAATTGTAAATTGGGCAGAAACATGGAAGGTAGCATTTAACCATGCAAAAACTGAATTGGTGAACTTTTGTACACAAAGAACCCCTGATATCGCAGATCTAAACTTTGGCAATACCATCCTTGAAAGTTCCCAAAATCACAAACACTTAGGAATAATAATACAAAACAACTGTAAATGGGATGAACATATAAAATCTCTTGTTGCAAAGTGCAGAACTCTCGTAGCTTGCTTGCGTACATACAAATATAGACTGAGCCGAAAATCATTGGAAATTATGTATAAATCCTTCATTCTACCACACTTTGATTATTAGGACATAATATGGGACAATTGTAGCAAAACTTTAACAGATGAACTCGAACAGTTAAACCTAGATGCAATACGAACAATCATCGGAGCTGTCCGCGGAACCAGTCACTTTAAGCTTTACGGAGAATCTGGACTCCAATCATTATCTGAAAGGCGTAACCGTCATAAACTAACAATGTTTCATAAAATTACTCACGACAAGACCCCCCCATACCTACAAGCAGCACTCCCACCTCTCGTAGCAGCCAACAACCCCTACCACAGACGCCGCCCCTTAGAACGAAGTATACCCCCACATCGAACAGAAACGTACAAAACATCCTTTTTTCCTTCGACAACAGTACTCTGGAACCAACTACCTGAACAAATACAGTTAACCGACTCCCTCGGGGAATTTAAACATTACTTAACAAAAGACGACACACAAATTCCCGTTTACTTCTACAGTGGCAGTCGACAAACACAAATAATCCACACAAAAATGAGACTTAATATCAGCGATCTAAAGAAAGACTTAGTTGAGCGACACCTTGCGGAAAATAGCGTATGCGACTGTGGTGATGGAACAGAAACTGCAACACACTTCTTACTAGAATGCCGTTTACACTTAGCTGCAAGAAACAACACAATCAACAAACTAACCAACAACCTCACACACACAGATATTCTACTTCATGGAAACCCCTCCTTGCAAACAAAAATTAACAAAAAAATCTTTTTAACAGTGCAGGAATTTATTGGACAGTCCGGCCGTTTCGAACAGATAAACATGTAAAGTGAAAACAAAATCGATACGTCTACTCGTCTCTCTCTCTCTCTCTCTCTCTCTCTCTCTCTCTCTCTCTCTCTCTCTCTCTCTCTCTCTCTCTCTCTCTCTCTCTCTCTCTCTCTCTCTCTCTCTCTCTCTCACTTTCCCCCTCCCTCCCTCCCTCTCTCCCTCCCTATCTCTTACTCGCTAACACCATAAATATTATATATGTATTCTAAAACTGATTTTTGTTTTGATGTACAATTTTCATTCAATTTTCTTTTCATGTTTGCTTGCTTTTCATTTAAACTGTACCCTCCCCAATCACACAATTCACCTCCCCCACGTTTTAAACGGAGACAGACAGTATTCCACAGATTTGAACAGGAAATTTTTTTTTCCACCGTACACTCGTTCATTAAACGTTCAGGCCGCTTTGGGTAAATCAGAATAAATGCTCTACAAGCCGGACAACAACTTTAACTTCTGCACATCTCCTACCCATCCCTCTTCTTTTATTCATCTTCTTTCCCTCCTTCCTTCCTTTACTGTCTTTCTTTATCATCATTATGCAACGTTCATTACGTTATTAATAGATTTGGTTTATTGAGACAAATTTTTCAGCCGTTACCGCCTTATGTTGTACTGTCATGCAGGAACACCACTATAAGCTTCTAGCTTGTTGCTGTTTCTGTGAACTTTGTATACATGTCATGATTGTAACCTTTGTTAAAATAAACTTATGTTTAAACCAATAGCACGTTATTGTGTACCTCTCAATCTAAAACGCCACAAACGGCTGCGAACTAGAGTGGTGGAGGTTGACGGTTCAGAGGAAAGACGTTTTGCGTTACACGTTTCCGGGCTTTACTTTTTTCAAACTTTCAAAACTTCGAATTGTATTGATCTTGTCTTGATGAAAAAAGAATTATTTTATGATTTAAGAATGTTTGTGTAACAAGATGTCAGTTTATTATTTAGATTTTAAAAGTTAGGTCTAGCACCAAAACGAGCCGCCTGATTGTCAGTTCGCATAGTAAACGAAAATAAATTCCTTGAAAATGTCTCACTCTCGACAGAAAGCAGCCAGGATGTTCCCGTTCGGTGAGCGTTCAAATGGAAGTATGCTTGCACTGTATGTAGAGGCTCGGGGAGCTCAGTGATGGTTTACGGGAGGCTTACTGTGTCTCCCTAAGATAAATGCGTTCAGAAATTGCCGTTTGTATAGCGTTGATATAAGTGACTCACACACATAACACAGACACAAACACACATACAAAGACACACACAGACACATAAACACACGCACGCACCCACACACACACACACATGCACGCATGCACGCAAGCACACACACACACACACGCACACGCACATACACACACACCTGGAATCGAGGTCTGCAGCATATTAGATGTATTACATTTTCATATATTTTATCTAAATACTAAATGAATCAACCACGCATTCACCATTACCAATTTGCATTAGCTGTGACATGTATTGATCTATGAAGAAGTGTGTGTTTATTTTTTCATCTCAGTGGCCATGGGTTCCAGAGGACGGCACCTGAATAAAGAATTAAGGCTGTACATGAAAAATCAATCCACGGAGTCGGTGTTAGGATTGTCAGGGATTTTCTGGTATAATGAAAACAAAATATAACAGGCAAAATGTCTCCGGTGTATTTTCTGGTATAACTTTGTGCATCGTAACACCTTAGTTATACATAAATCTGTGTTGAAATTGTTACACTTTAAAAACAATTATGTATGATTAGATTTTAATGGAGTCTGATTTTTCATTTTTAAATTAGAGAGAGAGACAGACAGACAGACAGACAGACAGACAGACAGACAGACAGACAGACAGACAGACAGACAGAAAGACAGACAGACAGACAGACAGACAGACAGACAGACAGACAGACAGACAGACGGACAGACATACAGACAGACAGGCCAAAAAACGAGAAAGCTAACAGCACTTCAGTCCTGCTTGAACAATCGGACCCAGTACTCAGTACTGAAACAAGGAGCGATTCCTGTCAACAACACCTCACATTAAAGCAACAAATGCGTAAACACTTGTCGCTGCTTGCAACAGTAAACTATTTAGAGTTTTGAATAGATCGAAATGCCGTCAGATTTCAAAAAGGGTAATTGCCCGTGAAATGTATGCGGCATTTGATACCTATTACGTAAGCTGACCGAGAAACGCCCAAACACAGACACAACTTAAGTATAAACACTTTATTGTTGTATTCATTTAATGCGAAATTTGATACCTGGTACATATACGTTGGCATGCCGCATGACATATTGTTCCACACAACTATGAAGAACATGGTCCTAGAGCGTTAAACAACGTTTATCATCTGTGAAAAACCGATCCTCAAGGGGGGCACATGCATAGAATGTATTGCTTTGTCAAATTTGGCCACGTATTCTTGGTGAAATCCAATCGTTCACAAACAGGATAGTGCAGAATGAATGCTGAAACTGATACCTGCAAGAATTATGAGGAAAAAAAGATGTTCTTTCCCAGTCCTATTGCTGAAACTGCACCCACTATCCCCATCCCTCCCCCATCCCTGTCTCACTGTTGCTACTGTTGTTGTTGCTGTTGTTGTTGTTGTTGTTGTTGTTGTTGTTGTTGGCGGTGGTGGTGGTGGTGGTGGTGGTGGTGGTGTTCCATTGTTTTGATGTTCAATCGGGGGTTTAACTTCCTCATTACGTAATATTCGTGTTCTTTGCACTATCCGTTAAAGATGACTGCCGTTTACTGAGAATGTGTCCACTCACAGTTCAAGCACCAATTTATTAACTGCGCACTGCGTATTGGGCAAATACCAGTTCAGTTAAGCGTGAATGATAATTCAGATGACTATAAGAATTGATGGTGCTGAACAGTCATGATCATACAGTCTCCGATTTTGGGGAGTTGCATTTTTCATTTCGTATGCATGCATCCCCTTTGTCAATGCCGTAACGTTTGACCAGCTGGATGGGAGGTCCAGCAGTCGATAAACACGCATGGAATTACTTGTCCGGTAAGTAAGGTGAGTGGTCAGCATGTAATTTTGACTCACCCGTAGTTATGAACGGTGTTGGGCCGTCCGGCCGGCGATCCAATACAAAACTTAATGTTGACTTGTTCTCACATTTAATTTTAAAAAAACTACAGCTTTGAAACTAACACAATTCCAGTGTTTGATTACATCCAGACAGGGCGCAAACCTCGTTGACTCTTGTCGAGTAATGAGTTTGTAGTTAGTAGTTACAATAGTAGATTAGTCCCTCTTTAGGGTGAGGGCCAGATGCAAACAAAGTATACCTATGCTTATTCTGTTACCCTCGTAAAATAAAGAATTGTCATTGTCATTGTCATCGTCGTATTTGAAAGTTCACAGCGTGGTCATGTTCGGGTAAACAAATGGAAACTTCTCGAACGTTTTAGCATCCAGAGCTTTAAAGCTTCACCACACACTTCACTCGCTTGGTGACCTCTAGACTTGAGCCTAGTCTGGTTGACCCTCATAAAATTGTCAGGCCTGAGTGGTGAAAAGTTCGGGTTAAAAATATTAAACAATAATTTACGCTTTTTGAAACTAGACCATTGACATTTCGTATTCTCTTAGGGTTTTATGACCTCTTAGATACGCTTTAATTCTGGTTGATCTCGGGCATATTTCGAGGTCACAGTTGGATCGAGTGAGTGTCAAGCGTAAGAAAAATTATGATCTTCTGGAACGTTTGTGGAGCTTGAGCAACATATTTTTTGTGTTTCATTCATATCAGGTATGACTCGCGAAAGTGAGTTATATCAGCATTACTCCTCTTGTTCATTCATGTTTGAATTCCTTCGTTCATTGCGATAATCGTCAATATGCACTGCTGATTCACTGAGCTTGAATGTTTACGATTGTCAAGGTTTCAAGGTTCAAGGTTTTATTTGGCTTTAGGCCCATAAGGCGTTGAAGCTAACACTACACACAGTTAAATCACACATTCAAACACATGCACAATGAGAGTGCACGCAGGCACAGCAACCAGTAAACTTAAGTAAGCAACAAAACAAAACAAAACACACAAACAAACAAAACCAACATCGTCACTAACTAGAAAACTTATCAACATTGTCGCTCTTCGAAACACGAATAGAGCAATGCGACGGTTTTAAATGATGACACCGTCTTTACTGCGGACTACAAGACATGCTAGTGCCAATGAAATAAGCAATAAAAGGGCTGTTTTGAATGAGAGAACAAATTGTGAACACAAGAATACAAACCTTAAACTTATTGTAACAAAACGAAACGAACCTGAATAATATATACCCGTGTTGAAAACTAAATGGGCGGTTCTAGTGAGGTTTGGTAACAGTTCGTGTGTAAATCGTGCATTGTATACGGTAAAAAGACAATGGTAACAGGCGGAACCTCGCGGCAAGATCACAGGAGTTGTCTCGAGTTATCACCCCAGAAGCGCTCATTGAAATTCAATATACCCACGTTTCTTGTTACCCGGTCGATAGTGTGTTTGCAATGCAGAAAAGCATGTGTGCGAACACAAAAGAAAAGTAGGCCTATGAAAGGAAACAATGTTCACATTAAATTTGCATCCCTGTTCGTCTGCTGTGAATGCCGCTAACAGTAATTCATGCATGAAACTCTGGATAGTTCTTTGGTACGGGTGCACCGCAGGCATGAATGCACTGGCATACATAAATTATCATTATGGTAATTTACAAGTCTCTGCGATTCGATTGGAGCAGCAAGAAAAAGACCAAAATAGTGCATACAGTTGTCAGGTATAGCTTTCTGAGAAATAATCTTTGTATATAAGCCAACGCCTTGAGCTGAAGCCCGACTGTGGTGCTTCTCAACGTTCACCTGCTACTGTAGGGAAATATTCGATGCTTAAAATCAGTTCAGACGGTTTTACTTCAGAGAGACACCAACAACCCAGGACAGGAACAATAGGGTGCTGAAAAGAAAATCCACCTTCTGAGAAACCAGTGGACATTGGCATTTACCAGCATCAAGGTAAAATCAAATACTGGCTTTCTCAAACTATATTAACATTATTTGTATTGTATGATTTACAAGCACTAATAATAATAGTCACGACGACGAGGGCATCAACGACGATGACGACGATGATGATGATGACGAGGATAACGATGATGACTAGTCCTGGAGAAGTCCCTCTAATCATACAGTACTGCATACCTAACACATGTTTGATGTACAACATCCAAGTTTTCCCTACAATCCTTTCATCACACTACTGTTCGAACATTTTAGAATGAAAATATATCACTGACGATTAATTCTCCCCCAAGTTTAAAAGCAAGTCGCGTAAGGCGAAATTACTACATTTAGTCAAGCTGTCGCCCTCACGGAATGAAACTGAACGCACTGAAGTTTTTTTACCAAGACAGTACAGCTTCGTCAATCCCCGCGAGAAGGAAATCGCTCACCTTCCACGTGCAAAACGCAGTGAAATTAACACGCCAGAATAGCGCGGTAGCGTATTGTGCTAAGCAGGAAAGCGCGCTTTTCTGTATTCTTGTTAACTTTTGGAGCTTGTTTTGAATACAATACAACCTATCATATCTATATGTTTTTGGATTCAGGAAATGATAAAGAATAAGATGAAATCATTGTTGGATCGATTTCTTAAATTTTAATCGTGAGACTAATTAATCTATTTTCGTTAATTGTGATCACATTTTAAGAGTAAACATGACATATGTATATATTTTTAGATTCAGAATGTGATGAAGAATACGATGCAATTAATTTTAAATCTGTTTGCGAAAAATCGATTTTAATGACAACTTTAATGAGCAAACTCATTAACTAATGTTTAAGCCTCCAAGCTGAAATGCAATACCAAAGTTTGGGCTTTGTCGAAGATTACTTGACCAAAATTTCAACCAATTTGGTTGAAAAATGAGAGCGTGACAGTGCCGCTTCAACTTTCACGAAAAGCCGGATATGACGTCATAAAAGACATTTATCACACAAATAAAACAAAACGCCTGGAGATACCATACCCAGGAACTCTCATGTCAAGTTTCATGAAGATCGGTCCAGTAGTTTTCTATGAATCGCTCTACACACACACACACAAAGACACACACACACACACACACACACACACACACACACACACACACACACATACACACACAAACACATACACCACGACCCTCGTCTCAATTCCCCCCTCTACGTTAAAACTTTTAGTCAAAACTTGACTAAATGTAACAAAAGTGTTCATCAAAGTTAAAACTCACCTAAATATGTTCTTTACTGTTTATGTTAGAAATGCTATTCACGGTTGCATGTCACAAATGTTCCTAATTGTTCTGTGCCAGAAATTGTTCTCCACAGTGTGTCACATATATTTTTCACTGTTTCATATAACAAATGTTCTTCATTGCTCCATGTCATAAACGAAATGAAGGGCTTCTTGCAAACACCAATTCAACCATTCAGGGCGGGTTGTTCCCAGGCGCAGCCTCGGTCTTTGGTTTCTGTCGCATATTGTTTTTAACTCACGCTTTGGTACTGGCCGGTCGGCCGCCCGATAGTGTTGCCACGTAGGAGGTTTTCTGACCATCAATGTTCCTACCAAGCGGCTGAGCCTGCATGGACATTTGGACCTATACATATTTTCAATCCAGGTCCAACGTGACCTGCAGTCCTCTCAAGCTTGGATCAATCCTTTTCTTATCTGCTTGATTTCATTCAAAAGCTTGAAACTCGTGCTCTGTTGGAAACCCATTCAAAGAATTGCATTAATGTTTCACAAGCTTTTCAAGAAGAATAGGTCACATGAAGCGAAATTATATTATACATTTAGTCAATCTGTCGGACTCGCAGAATTAAACTGAACGCACTGCATTTCACGAACATAATTGCTTTGCCGTACAGCTCTTAGTGAGCGTGCTTTTCGTTATTCTTTGTAACTTTCTGGGGCTTGTTTATAATCCAAACATAATATATTTAAACTGAGCAAAACAATTATTGCACCCATTTTCGTACCCCAACTAAAACACTCATTCCCGTGTCATTTTACTCAAACTTTATATGCCATTTAAGGCCCTTCAATTGGCTACCTTGCACACTTTTCGGATCAAAGATTTCTGTTTAGGTATCCCGTGACCGCAAGCGAAGCAAGGGTACCCCCAAAATCGACATGACAATATTGTCAGGTACCAATTAAGCTAGAAATCGACAAAAAAATCAGAGTAGGCGCAGCTTGGCAACGTTTACATACGAGAAGAAAGAAAAATCAATTATCTATCCAGAACAGGTCGTTTTGTTTTGCTATCTTGCGTATCTCTTTAATACTGGTAGGGTTTTCGGTGGTTTTTCGATTCCTGTGACCAAACCGCGCGGATTTGTGCCTTCTCCTTCGGTTACCATGCCAACGTGACCCAGGAAATCGATTCCGCTAGGTCCCGACTTCCAATTTTGTCCACGAACAAAGTTTCAAGAGGTTTGTCTCGCAAATTTGAGCAGACAACAGTGAACTTTGACCTGAACTTTGACCTCGCCGAAAGAGATCTGTGATTGGTTCTTCTTTAACTTTCGGCCATCTTCGGCAGTTCCGAGTGTTTCCGTTCGGCAGTTCCGAGTGTTTCCGAAGGAAATCCGTTTCGACCGTTTTGGGGCCTTGCATCGCTATCTCCTCCCAAACCCGGCCGATTTGGGCCCCGATTTCCGCGATACCTAGGAACGTTTGGCGGCGGACAGGTTCCGCCCGGTTAGAATAGCCGATTCCGAAGCCAAATGGCTTTTTCTGGCATTCTGACGCGCCATTTCTTAGCAGACGACTCGACCGGAAGACCTCCCCATTGGCTGTTAAAGAACCGGGTCTCCCATTGGCTCAGACACTCAGTTCCGCCCGCACAACATGCGGCATCTACAACTACAAGCAAGTTCGACTCGGCGAATGTTTGTTCAGGCATCGACCAAGCGCGACAGGTAAGTCAGTCTCCTTCTTAAAGTGTTCCGAAACCATTTTGCCACAGTGTACTGTAACCAGAATTTATCTTTACTTTCGTTTTGTTCCTATTGTGCTACGATCTGCAAATAGACTTGACCCACAAGTCAGCAGCGAATGTGATAAACGGGTTATCTCCCCTGAAAAGCGAAGCAAGCTTCGAAGATGGCGACGATGGAAAAGAGAAGAACTGTGAGCGAACTGCGAAAGGTGTGTGTGGGTGTGTGTGTGTGATGTGTGTCAGTGTGTGTGTATGCGCGTGCTGTGTGTGTGTGTGGCTGTGCTTGCGTGAGCTTGTGTGTTTGTGTGTGTGTGTGTGTGTGAGAGAGAGAGAGAGAGAGCGATAGTGAGAGTAGGGTATGGTTGTTGGTGAAAGTTGAGTTGGACCGCGCTGGGGTTGGGCGGGTGTGTGTGTCAGAGAGGGTTGTGTGTGTGTGGGGGGGGTGGACTGCGTGTGTGTGTTTATTTGTGTGTGTGAGGGTTGTGTGTGTGTGTGGGGGGGTTGACTGCGTGTGTGGGTTTATTTGTGTGTGTGAGGGTTGTGTGTGTGTGTGTGTGTGTGTGTGACTGCGTGTGTGTGTTTATTTGTGTGTGGTGTGTGTGTGCCTTTCGCCTTGTATTGAGGAAATTAAACTGCGTTTGCGTATTATGTGTGTGTTTGCAAGCGTGCGTGTATGTTAGGCATATCTCAGTAGGTGTGTGTATGTGCGCGTACGTGCAATGTGTGTGCGTGCGCGCGTATGTATGTATGTGTGTGTGTGTGTGTGTGTGTGTGTGTGTGTGTGTGTGTGTGTGTGTGTGTGTGTGTGTGAGAGAGAGAGAGAGAGAGAGAGAGCGATAGTGAGAGTAGTGTATGGTTGTTGGTGAAAGTTGAGTTGGACGCTGGGGTTGGGCGGGTGTGTGTGTCAGAGAGGGTTGTGTGTGTGTGTGGGGGGGGGTGGACTGCGTGTGTGTGTTTATTTGTGTGTGTGAGGGTTGTGTGCGTGTGGGGGGGGGGTTGACTGCGTGTGTGGGTTTATTTGTGTGTGAGAGGGTTGTGTGTGTGTGTGTGTGGGACTGCGTGTGTGTGTTTATTTGTGTGTGGTGTGTGTGTGCCTTTCGCCTTGTATTGAGGAAATTAAACTGCGTTTGCGTATTATGTGTGTGTTTGCAAGCGTGCGTGTATGTTAGGCATATCTCAGTAGGTGTGTGTATGTGCGCGTACGTGCAATGTGTGTGCGTGCGCGCGTGTGTTTGTGTATGTATGTATGTATGTGTGTGTGTGTGTGTGTGTGTGTGTGTGTGTGTGTGTGTGTGTGAGAGAGATAAACAAACTATCAAGAACAAAACAAAACTGAACAAACGAAATGTTTTCCCCCCAACTCTGATTATTGCTTGTTTCGGAGACGACTGTGATTTTGACTTTTTGAGTAAGCCTACACGAACACACAAGCTCAATACAGCCGGCAACAAGTTCGCCGGTCGGGGCAGTGAAATACTATTTCAAATAGATCTATTTCACTAAGAATGTCAATGGATATAGGGCAACATACTTGTTTTTTAAATCAGTGATTGATTAGATCGTCATATTTTTGTGACACTGAGACCAAACCATCAAAAAATTAGCAATAGGCCTTGAATCAAAGTCGTGCGAGATCTGACCTTGCTGCAAATGTACGTGTACGACTTGGTTGTGTTGACGTTCAACTGGTAAGCTGGGCGATTGCAGGCTTTTATCCAGCGAAGGCAGCGATCTAGATGGTACAGATGCTTTCCCGGTTTCACAAATGGGATGAATTTCACGCCAACACAGCGTTCAGGATACCTATCATCCGTTTTACATTGTCCCCAAGCACAGCGCTTGTTAGCAGCATTTGTGTGTGTTTGCTTCCTAAAACAAGGGAAGTAACTCCCAGAGTCTCGATATGTGGATATGGTTAATTGTAAGGTTCCGAAAGTGTCGTCTGTCGAACCGGCAGCTGTCTCCTAGCTCTGTCAAAACTTGCTGAACCCGTAAAAACACAAGTAAGCCAATTTTATTCTTCGTATATGAGGATAACAACTCAGTATGATTATATTCTAGGTTTGATATGACCATGACTATGATTTAGGTTGGTTTTGATGCCTTTCATAATTTGCATTTCGAGTTCGTGACTCGAAGTTCCACGTGTGTTTTGGTTACGTCAGCAACTGACTGTGGGCAGTTTTGACATCATTGTAGATCTCTTTTTCGTTGAGAATAGTTTATTTAATAGCAAAGACACTCTAACAAGATTTTGCAGAAGAGTTGCTGCCTAAAACCTTTCAATTGTTGGAAATCGTGCCAATGTTTTATTTTTTTGGATATTTGTTCATTTCGTTTTTAGTGTACTCCACTTCAAGGTGGTTTAGTGAGTGTGATTTTGATTACTTCCCTTGAGTTGGAAAAGTATTTTGTTTCACAAATGTTCTGAGTATGGTTTTAGTTTGTTCTTTCAGATTTTCACCATAGCGACTAAGTACCAATGAATTGATAGCAAATGCAGGTTCTACAAATGTCAGCATATTTAATTTATTTGGGTGATTGCAAGTGCACGTTCTGCAAATTTGGAGACATAGCTCAGTTGGTAGCGCGCTGGATTTGTATTCAGTTGGCCGCTGTCAGCGTGAGTTCGATCCCAGGTTCGGCAGAAATTTATTTCACAGAGTCAAGTTTGTGTGCAGACTCTCTTCGGTGTCAGAACCCCGCCCCCCCCCCCCCCCCCCCGTGTACACTTCATTGGGTGTGCACGTTAAAGATCCCACGATTGACAAAAGGGTCTTTCCTGGAAAAAAAATGCTTAGGCACAGTTAATAATTGTCTACTTATACCCGTGTGACTTGGAATAATAGGACGTGAAAGGTAAATATGCGCCAAAATGGCTGCAATCTACTGGCCGTATAAAATTTCATCTCACACGGCATGACTGCAGAGCGCCTAGAACTGTACCCTCGGAATATGCGCGATATAAGCCTCATTGATTGATTGATTGAATTATGAGCTATGAATTTAACACGCTCAAGTTCAATTTTACCCATACACCTGTGTACAATCTATATATTCTTTTTCCTCATTTTCTTCACATAGGAAGACGCCATTCGCTTCCGCAGACAAGGCGACAGATCGGGGGATGTCCACTCGACAACTTTGTGCACTTTTGCCAGGTAAATCCCAATTAATTGACGAATGATTGTGCTCCAAACATCAGCATTTTTCATTAATTTGGGTCATAGCAAATGCAGGTTCTAAAAATTTCAGCATTTTTCATGTATTTGGGTGATTGCATGTGCACGTTCTGGGTTTAGTGAGTGTGATTTTGATTACTTCCCTTGAGTTGGAAAAGTATTTTGTTTCACAAATGTTCTGAGTATGCTTTTAGTTTGTTCTTTCAGATTTTCACCATAGCGACTAAGTACCAATGAATTGATAGCAAAATAATGCAGGTTCTACAAATGTCAGCATATTTAATTTGTTTGGGTGATTGCAAGTGCACGTTCTGCAAATTTGGAGACATAGCTCAGTTGGTAGCGCGCTGGATTTGTATTCAGTTGGCCGCTGTCAGCGTGAGTTCGATCCCAGGTTCGGCGGAAATTTATTTCACAGAGTCAACTTTGTGTGCAGACTCTCTTCGGTGTCAGAAACCCCCCCCCCCCCCCCCCCCTTTACACTACATTGGGTGTGCACGTTAAAGATCCCACGATTGACAAAAGGGTCTTTCTTGGAAAAAATTGCTTAGGCACAGTTAATAATTGTCTACCTATACCGGTGTGACTTGGAATAATAGGCCGTGAAAGGTAAATATGCGCCAAAATGGCTGCAATCTACTGGCCGTATAAAAGTTCATCTCACACGGCATCACTGCAGAGCGCCTAGAACTGTACCCACGGAATATGCGCGATATAAGCCTCATTGATTGATTGATTGAATTATGAGCTATGAATTTAACACGCTCAAGTTCAATTTTACCCATACACCTGTGTACAATCTATATATTCTTTTTCTCATTTTCTTCACATAGGAAGACGCCATTCGCTTCCGCAGACAAGGCGACAGATCGGGGGATGTCCACTCAACAACTTTGCGCACTTTTGCCAGGTAAATCCCAATTAATTGACGAATGATTGTGCTCCAAACATCAGCATTTTTCATTAATTTGGGTCATAGCAAATGCAGGTTCTAACAATTTCAGCATTTTTCATTTATTTGGGTGATTGCATGTGCACGTTCTGGGTTTAGTGAGTGTGATTTTGATTACTTCCCTTGAGTTGGAAAAGTATTTTGTTTCACAAATGTTCTGAGTATGGTTTTAGTTTGTTCTTTCAGATTTTCACCATAGCGACTAAGTACCAATGAATTGATAGCAAATGCAGGTTCTACAAATGTCAGCATATTTAATTTGTTTGGGTGATTGCAAGTGCACGTTCTGCAAATTTGGAGACATAGCTCAGTTGGTAGCGCGCTGGATTTGTATTCAGTTGGCCGCTGTCAGCGTGAGTTCGATCCCAGGTTCGGCGGAAATTTATTTCACAGAGTCAACTTTGTGTGCAGACTCTCTTCGGTGTCAGAACCCCCCCCCCCCCCCCCCCCCCTCTTTTGCTGTACTTTTTGCAAGTACGGGTGTACTGATGTGCATCTATGATAGTGTTCTTCATTGCGATCATTAGTGCTGTCATTTTATCCAGCTCCCAATTGTGAGCATGACGATGTGCACACAGTTCATTTGCACATTTAGCGTTGTGTGAGAGTGTTTTTCTCTATACATATGCATGGTGATCTGTAAACATTTTGCTTCTATGTAAACATGTTGTTGTTCGCAGAACCAACTTCACATTTTAACTACTTTTTATTCACATGTTTGCCAAAGTGTAAACATTTTGTTCCATTTAACGCTGGTTGTTTTTTTCCTGTCTCAAGACAGCTCAAGACATGTATGGTGATGTGTAAAAATATTGTTCTATGGGCACATTTTTTTGCACATTTATGTACTTCACTTATGTCAATGTAGCCGCTAATTTAAGTGCAGTCGATCGTACAAACATTTCATTGTGGGTGACTCGAGCAGTCGGCGAACTGCGACAAGATTTCTTTCCCAATTATATAATTGGTGTTACATATTGTTTTTGTACATTTTAACTAGCATGCATCTTAATTGAAGCGTAACAAAATCATGTTGTCACATTGACTGAATTCTCAGACTGTCCACATTGACTGAAATCTCAAAAGGGCACACATTAACGCTGTTTTATCCTTTCCCAATTATATGAAAATTTGATAGGCGTTTTATTGTTCACAGTACCAACTGTTACTTTTTCCTATTTGCTGATGTGTAAAACTGTTATTGTACGGTGCACACTATTTTCTCCCAATAAATTTATGGCATTTTGTTTTGTATGATGCCATCAAACATTTAACACGTTTTTGTTGCTTATTCACAATTAATTCTGTAATTTATAAAGAAGAAAATCCCGTGCGTAGCACGGGTATCACTAGTGTTATGTTATTTCTACTGATGCAGGTGTTGAACGCATGAGCAGTAGAAAACGAGAGGATTTTGCGACCATTTTCAGGGGTACCATGACAAAAAAGCGCTTTATTTCAGTAATGCTTAAAAGGATTGATTCGAAACCTTTAGGAGTTGAAGTCTGCATACGTACGAGACTTACCCTGGATGAAATTGTGGATCCCCACACGCTTGTGCTCAGATGTTATGCACTCTTAGGGAACAAACTTTTTAAACCCGTCACAGGTTTGCCAATTTACATCCTAAAAATGCATGAGTTTGCATGCATACAGACAAATGGCTGTTATCAGAACTGCCACAGTTTCATTTGAGTATGACGACTGACGGACATTTGCTAGCCATGTAAACACACGAGAAAAAATGGAACGTTCAGGCTGTTTGCTATTGACAGCGGTTATCGCTGAATGCCTCTCAAAACATGCTGCGGTCACGGATGACTGGACATGGCTGTCGCACTGCAATCCTCCCAAAATATGTGATCATGTTTACAGGACTAGGAAACGTAAACTAGTGATTGTATTTATATAAAACTTTGGCAGTATTTGTAACATTTATTTGTCTGTACGCATGCAAAGTCATGATATTTTTGGATGTAAACCTTTTAAACTTATGACACGTTTTAAAACATTTTCCGGAAGATTGCTTATCATCTCAATCTGTGTAGATTAAAGATCCTGAAAGTTTTGAAGCGCATTGCTGAAATATAGCGCTTTTTGTCCTGGTACCCCTCAAAATGGACGCAAAAACCTCTCGTTTTCTACTGCTCATGCGCTCAACACCTGCATCAGTAGAACTGACATAACACAAGAGATACGCCAGATAGCAAAACAAAACAACCTGTTCTGGATAGATAAATGATTTTGCTTTCTTCTCGTTTGTAAACGTTGCCTATTCTGTTTTGTTTTAGATTATTTAACTGGTACTTGACGTTTTTGTCAGGTCGATTTTAGGGGTACCCTGACTTCTGTGGCGGTCACGTAATACCTACAACAGAAATCTTTGACCTGAAAAGTGTGCCCGGTAGCCAAGTGAAGGGCCTTTAATGGCATATACAGTTTAAATGAAATGACACGCCAATTCATGTTTTAGTTGGGGTACAACAATGGGTGCAATAAGTTGTTTGCTCAGTTTATATGTTTTTGGGGGGATTCAGGAAATGATAAAGATTAAGATGAAATCAGCCTTTGGATTGATTACTAACATTTTTAATTTTATTAGAATTTTCAGATTGGTAATGACCAAACTCATTAATACATCTTGACCAAAATGGAACCAATTTGATAAAAAAAATGTGTGTCTGTGTGTGTGTGTGTTTGTGTGTACGTGTGTGTGTGTGTGTGTGTGTGTGTATGTGTGTGTGCGTGTGCGTGTGTGTATGCGTATGTGTGTGTGCGTGTGTGTGTGTGACAGTGCCGCCTCAACTTTCGCTAAAAGCCGAATATGATGTCATCATATACATGTATCGAAGAAAAGGAATAAATACATCTGGGGGTATCATTTGGAAGAACTTGTGTGTAACGTTTCATGACTATCTGCCCAGTAGCTTTCTAGGAATCGCTCTACACACAAACACAACCTTCGTCTCGATTCCCAGTCTATGTTAAAAACATTTTAGTCAAAACTTGACTAAACGTAAAACGTTATGGCAGAATAATGAAAGAAACAAAGCGCTGTAGCAACAATATTAATTTTAAACGCCGCAACAACACAAGTCGAAAACGGAAAAGGCGATTCAGGGTTTTATTCAAAACGATTATGCGATATCCTTTCTGAAAAACAGTGCTTGAAATACCGGCAGGAGGAAGACTTCCTCTTTTGTAATCCAATACTCAAGCTATCAAAGAAAAATACGACCCTTGTGCAAGCCACCCTACACCGATGACTAGACACGTGAGCTTTCTAGGGTTGATTAACATTGGAGAAACGCCCATATTTTCACGCCATGCGCCCCCTATTTAAAGGCCCACTCCGCCTTGTGAAAATAGTTCGCCTCGACGTCTCAGATCTGGTCAGACTTTCGGTCTAGTCCCAAACATTAACTGCCTGGGAGCTCTCTGTGCACAGTTGTATTTTATCTTTCTTTTAAAAAAAAAATTTTTACGTGTGCCTTTTTCTCGGAAATTATTTCATCAAAAAAGTTCAACTCACCACAGCAAACAGTCAGGGTGTTGATTTTTGGTATGTGACCAAGTGAATGAATGGTCTTATCGCGTGTGAAAGCCAGATCTGAGA
>NW_027129670.1:0-22500 GCF_037325665.1 Littorina saxatilis | reverse complement strand
TGCAGGACGAAGACTTGGTTGGTTATTATTGTTTATCTTCAGCAGTTAATGCTATTCGAGACCGAGGACGAAGATTTGTGAGCTTGGTCAAAAAGGGAAACTTGTGATGTGTACTTGTACCACTCAAAATAGTGTAAGGGCCACTTTGAGAATTGTCCACTGCAAATAAGCAAATAATTCAAAAGAGATCATGTTTTTAAAAACATTTCATTTCAATCATTCACCCAAACGTACGAAAGATTCGAATTCATACAGACGTCTTTGTATACATAAAATGTTCTGGCAAAGATGGCATTTTCAGGACCTAATTAAGCCAAGCATACTGACAATAAAAACAACTACATATAAGTATGTGCAGTTGTACTACATGTACTAATAACATGTTTTGTCATGTCTGCATACCAATATGTGTAGTTAGATAACTCAAAAAGCAAGTCGCCGAAAATTACTAAATGGGAAGTAAAGATGCACTTATCAATCTTGCCATTGTTTAAATGTGCAGAAACTTCGGGACTGTGTGTGCCTTGATGAAACATCGCGTGCAAGAACTTAATGTCTGGGCGGCCTCAATCTACCATAAATGCATACCATCGGATATGACGAAGGAAGCTTTGACAGAAGCACTGAGAACAACGCCACGCATAACTGGAGAGGTTTCCTCTTCTGGTCACATGAGCCACCAAGATGACGTTTACAAGTACAAGGCAAACCCTATCTCACCACCCCCTTGTGAAGGCCCACTCACAATCAGCATCATTCACGACAAAGATGAGGGTCATAGCGGAAAGGCTACTTACGACTGCTATGAGTGCGGAGAAAAAGTGGCATCAACCCTGCGTGAGTTACATGTCGGTAAGAACGCTTTAAAAGTTTCTCCTTGTCTTTGCGTGTGGGCTCGTCATAACCCCATTGTGAATGTGCATGAAGCTATACGTACATGCTGGTTTTTGTTCATACCAGCAATTTAACCTTACTTTCATACATTAATTTCTCTTGCCAGATAACCTGTAAATTGTTTTACCTATACACAGTATTATGATATCTCATTTCTGTTTGTTTGTTGACTCACAGAGGAAAGCGGTGTAACACTGAACTATCGGAAAGTGTTTGTGTTGACGGCTGGACACGCATTGCACGAAGGAAACGGGGACTCCTCGGACGGTGCCAGTGGGACATCAGCGTCTGGTTTCCTGCAGGGTCTGACGCGTACTGGTATTCCAGCGAGGGTGCTGACGGAAGGAGCTACAAAGGAGGAAAAAAAAGAAGTGGCCACTATGACGGGGCCTGACCAAGTGGTCGTGGCGGAATGCAGAATGGTCAGCGGCCTTGAAAGACCAGTGGTGGTCTGGGTGCAGGGGGACCTGACATCTAAAGACGAACACGACGGCAGGTTACATGCAATCTCGCGCTGTACGTCCCAGCTTATCTGGGTCAGACGTCGTTAACAAGAACGATCTAATCAAACTGTGTGTTGCAATGGGACAGATTGTTAATTGAGGGGAAACAACTTGTCCACAATCTGTTCAATGTCGTTTCCTTCTCACTGAAGGTGTGGTTGAATTCGAGTACCCATTGATGCTATCACAAACAGTGAACTATGTCGACGATTATGAAAACAAGATCAATGCAACACAGAAATTGTTTGAGTTTGATTTAAAGCACCTGCGAACCTATCAAAGAAAATAGGTTTATGCAAATTACGTCTAATGTGTTGGCATGCTTTGTCGACACTAGCTCGATCCGTCTTGGTTTACGCGTTTCTGCTAACCATGTTTTAGTAGTCTAAACGAAGACTGATCCCAGGTTTTCAGTGTCAATCTTTTTTCTTTTTTTTTCAGGCAGACACATTGACTTAATGAAATATGAAACTGATTATTTTATAACCATACCTCGCATAAACACGAAAGAACAAGTCGCGTAAGGCGAAAATACAACATTTAGTCAAGCTCAGTCGAACTCACAGAATGAAACTGAACGCATTGCATTTTTTCCGCAAGACCGTACACTCGTAGCATCGTCTGTCCACCGCTCGTGGCAAAGGCAGTGAAATTAACAATCCAGAAAAGCGCGGTAGCGGTTGCGCTGAGGAGGATAGCATGCTTTTCTATATCTCTATTCTTTTTAACTCTCTGAATGTGTTTTTAATCCAAACATATCATATCTATATGTTTTTGGAATCAGGAACAGACAAGGAATAAGATGAAATTGTTTTTAAATCGATTTCGGAAATTTAATTTTAATCATAATTTTTATATTTTTAATTTTCAGAGCTTGTTTTTAATCCAAATATAACATATTTATATGTTTTTGGAATCAGAAAATGATGAAGAATACGATAAACGTAATTTTGGATCGTTTTATAAAAAAATCATTTTAATTACAATTTTCAGATTTTTAATGACCAAAGTCATTAATTAATTTTTAAGCCTCCAAACTGAAATGCAATTCCAAAGTCCGGCCTTTGTCGAAGATTGCTTGGCCAAAATTTCGATCAATTTGATTGACAAATGAGGGTGTGACAGTGCCGCCTCAACTTTTACAAAATGCCGGATATGACGTCATCAAAGACATTTATCGAAAAAATGAAAACCATGTCTGGGGATATCATACCCAGAAACTCTCATGTAAAATTTCATAAAGATCGGTCCAGTAGCTCTACACACACACACGCACAGACAGACAGACACTCACACACACACACACACACATACATACACCACGACCCTCGTCTCGATTCCCCCTCTATGTTAAAACATTTAGTCAAAACTTGACTAAATGTAAAAACGAATTGAAAAGCCAAAGCCCGAGGTCATATTGCCCTAGAAGCATTCTAGTCGGCCAATGCTTTGAAAAAAGATATCCGGTGACAATATGAAATGTAACGAGGTTAAATGGGTGACTTTAAATTCGTTTTTAGAGTGCACTAAATTCGAAGTGATAAACTTTAACACATTGGCCAACAAATCACAAAACACGTTCAAAGACAAAATAATTTTGTTGGCTCGAACAGGGATTTTACTCGAAAAATAATCACGCACAGCAATCTGCAATATCTTTAGTATAATTCGTTTGATAAGATTAAAGTAACTTTAGTTACCTCTCTCTCTCTCTCTCTCTCTCTCTCTCTCTCTCTCTCTCTCTCTCTCTCTCTCTCTCTCTCTCTCTCTCTCTCTCTCTCTCTCTCTCGCAGACAACAAACTGTACTAACAAACGCCTCGGCGTCGAGCATGCAAGAAGTAAAATACGGTGTACCACAAGGATCGGTTTTAGGACCCCTCCTCTTCTCTATATACATTAATGACCTCCCCCTATATATTCAAAATGTATGTGAACTTTTTGCAGATGACACCACAATTCACTCCAGCAACACAAATTTAACTCGCTTATCAGAATCACTTCAAAGAAGTTTAAACCAGTTGACAGCGTGGACTGAACTAAACCATATGTCTCTTAACCCAAAGAAAACCAAATATATGGTCATAACAACAAGACAAAAACGCCAGAATATTTATTCAGCTGGTCCTGCTTTAATGATAGATGGTGAAATAGTGGAAAAAGTTGACCATCACAAACTGCTGGGTGTTAATATCGATAACAACTTGTCTTGGTCAACCCACATAGAGCAACTTAGTAAAGTGGTGTCAAAGAAAGTGTACCTCTTATCTAGAATTAAACACTTCCTGAACTGCCACACCAGAAAATTATTCTTCATTGCTCATATTCAATCTGTTATTGATTACGCATCCACTCTATGGGACTCAGCAAGTGAAAATTCCTTAAAACCACTTAGCAGATTACATAAAAGAGCGCTAAAAGTAGTATTACTAAAGCACACTACCCTCACAGAGTTAGACTACATACATTTAGGGATCTTACCTCTAAAGTCAAGACTGCTTTTTAACAAAGGAATCTTTATGCATAAAATTATATCCGAAACTTTACCCCAAACCATTTGTTCAAAGTTCTCTTTGAAGAATTCACACCACCTTATGAAATTTAACACTCCTCTTCCTAGGATAGACTTATTTAAGTCTAGTCTAGTTTATTCAGGTGGCCGTCTCTGGAACGCACTTCCGAATGCCTTACGGAAAGCTACCAGCACAGATTCTTTCAAAAACAAATATATATCCCATTTAATGAAAATAGTATATTCTTGATTGTTATGTCCTTTGAGACACAGTCACTCACTTTTGATTTATTGTTTTGTTTATGAAATTATGATGTTCTGCATAATATCCATTGTCTTGCAGAGTTGATGTACTATTGCATAGTATTCTTACTCTAATTGACTTGTAAATTTTTGCTTTGCACCTTGTCATGAACATGTATAAACTACAATGTTTCTTATAATGCACGTATGTACATAAACTTATACTGTTTTACTAATTATGTAAGTATTGTAGTAGTAGTAGTAGTAGTTTTTATAGTAGATGTAGTCCCTCTTTAGGGCGAGGGACAGATGCAAAAAACAGGCATGGGAATTGTCCGCCGAATGGCGGATTTCCGCCAAATTTTTTTTTTGTTCCGCCGAAAATGCAAAAGTGTCCGCCGAAAAAATAAAGGGGGGAGGCACACAAAAAAAGCACCGGTTACTTTGGCCTTTGCGCAAAAGCCCGCGAAAACTTTCCGTACTTTGTTCACGCACTGCTACCGCCCGCCTCAGTTATTGAACTATTATGTTTGAAAGTAAACCAGATTGCACAGATTGTGTTACAAGTTACATTTTCCTGTTTGTCTCAACAGATAAAAATTTTTTCAAATTTAAACCATATAATACATGTAATTGTAAGCAAAATTTGGTACATTTTTGTACTAAAAACTCTGATTCTAAAAACAGAATTTAATGGCAAACTTGGAGCTCAGATGACACCAGATTGCACCATCTGGGTTCTTTAGAGAAAAAAAATTTCCGGGGGGGCATGCCCCCGGACCCCCCTAGTAAGGCTAGGCGCTTCGCGCCGTCGACTTGACGCTTCGCGTCTTCAGTTATAAATTTTCCGCCTTTTTTACAATTTTCAATTCCCATGCCTGAAAAAAGTATACCAATGCTTATTCTGTTACCCTCGTAAAATAAAGAATTGTCATTGTCATTGTCATTGTCTCTCTGGGGCGGGGACGTAGCTCAGTTGGTAGCGCGCTGGCTTTGTAGCTAGTTGGTCGCTATCAGCGTGGGTTCGATCCCCACGTTCGGCGAGAGATTTATTTCTCGTAGTCAACTTTGTGCAGACTCTCTTCGGTGTCCGAACACCCCTGTGTGCACACATGCGCACGAAAAAGATCCCAGGTTTACAGCGAAAGTCTCAGGGCTTGGAAAACACGAAGACCCGCATGCATCATCTCTCGTCTCTGATTATCATGATCGTATTTCGATACTTTGACGAGACAAACCCAATGCTGGTGTGTCGAAGAAGACAGTCACAGCGGGCCTGTTCGAATCGAAGTATCACACCATATCTTCAGCGTATTACCAATACCTGTCCCAATATAGACCAGTTAGAGGACGTTAAACCCTAATAGTCAGTCTCTCTCTCTCTCTCTCTCTCTCTCTCTCTCTCTCTCTCTCTCGCTCTCTCTCTCTCTCTCTCTCTCTCTCATACACACACACTAACACAGTCTTACATGCACGCATGAATGCACACACATACACACAATCCAGCACAACTATGTCTTAACGCTCCAACGAACAAATTGCAGTGGTATGAATAAGCCTACCATATGTGTGATACCGCGTGGCACAGACACAGAATGATAGACACACACCCATTCCTCCATCGAATCGGTAGAAATGTTAAATATTTTTTCAGACAAATTTGCTAGCAATTGATATATTTTTATCCTTATCCACCTTTCAGTTTGTGCTTGATCTAGATTTACATAATTAACATTTGCGTGAATGCAGCGTCAAGTAATCAAGTTTTCTAGTACAAATAAACAACTGTTTATATCCTGGAATTGTTTCAGAAAGAAGGTGTATGGGAAGGTTGCCTAATATGGATCACGTTTTGTTTCATGCTGATTACTAGCTTCAAAAACAAGAAAGGTATGTTGTTGGAACGTTTCAATCAATCAATCAAGATAAAGCTTATATAGCGCGTATTCCGTGGGTACAGTTCTAAGCGCTTGTCGACGAGTTGTCAACACAGGACTAACAAAGAAACTAACATCTACAGACGGAAACAAACCCTATCACACACTAGCAAACCCTGATAAACATACAACAAACAACTGTTTAACAACAATGTACACATCAATAGCTAGGTCCAAACAAAATAATATCAAACACAAAGAAAACACCTCTCACAGAGCACAGCACAAGAATGTCTTTTGGGGCACAACACATCACTGTCGAACATGAAAGTCGCAGCCAGCTACGGGAAGAACTGAGTCTTCAACCTACTCTTGAACGCGTCAAGAGAGGGGCTCTGGCGAAGCTCAAGCGGCAGGGAGTTCCAGACGGAGGGGCCCGCGGAGGGAAATGCACGCTGACCAGCAAATGCGAGTTTCGAGCGAGGGATGTGAAGGCGGAGTGGGTCAGCAGCAGAACGAAGTGGACGGTCGGAGGGCTGGGTGTACAGGTCCAGGGAGGATTGAAGGTACTCGGGAGCAGAGTCGTTGAGACACTTGTAGACCAGAGTGGACAGTTTGTAGGAGATTCGGGTGTTGACAGGGAGCCAGTGCAAGGAGCGAAGTAGGGGGGTGATGTGGTCTCGCTTCGTCTTCCTCAACGTCAGCCTGGCCGCAGCGTTCTGGACTCGTTGTAGGCCATGAATGGATGAGGCGGGGAGGCCAGCCAGAAGGGAGTTGCAGTAGTCCAGACGACTGAAGATGAGGGAGACAACCAGCTTGACACAGGCGTCGTGGGTGAGGTAGCGACGGATGGAGGCGATGCGTCGTAGGTGGAAAAAGCAGGTCTTGATGATGAAGGAGATGTGTGTCTGCATGGAGAGAGTGGAGTCGAGAAAGACGCCAAGGCTCTTGACAGCAGGGGAGAATGGAACAGTCGCGTCATCCAGCTGGAGGTCGGTCACAGTGAGGGAAGCAATCTTCTGTCGTGTTCCAACGAGAAGGGCCTCCGTCTTCTCACTGTTCAGCTTCAACTTGTTCTCAGTCATCCAGTTCTTGATGTCAGTGAAACAACTGGAGATGGATCCCAGGAGATGGTCAACGTCCTCCGGCTTGGCGCTGTTCTGGAGCTGCGTGTCATCGGCAAAGGAGTTGTAGTTCAAGCCGTGGCGTTCGATGACCAGGGAGAGGGGTTGGGTGTACAGGGTGAAAAGGACAGGGCCGAGGACAGACCCTTGTGGGACGCCGAAGCGGACAGGGACAGGCTGAGAAGAGAACGAATCAGTGGTGACAGTCTGAGAGCGGTTCTGGAGGTAATTCCGGAACTAAGAGAGGGCGGTGTCGTGAATGCCGAACGTGGAACTGAGGCGATCGACGAGTAGCTGATGGTCGATCGTGTCGAAGGCCGCGGAAAGGTCCAGCAGCACAAGAGCAGAGACGAGACCGCTATCTGTTGCGTTCAGGAGGTCCGTGGTGATTCGCAGGAGCGCCGTCTCGGTGCTGTGGTGAGGGTGGTACGCTGACTGGTACACTGGCATCAGCGAGTTCCGAGACAGGTGGGCGCTCAACTGCTCCAGGATGATACGCTCCAGAAGCTTGGAGAGGAAGGGCAGGTTGGACACAGGACGGTAGTTCTTCAACTCGTTGACGTCAAGGCCGGGCTTCTTGATGAGTGGGCGGACAACGGCAGACTTGAAGCAGTCGGGAACGACGCCTGTGGCCAGGGAGATGTTGAAAATATCTGTGATAGACGGCAGGAGCTTGTCCAGACACTTGGTGAAGAGGAAGCCTGTCAGGGGGTCTAGCTTGCAGGTCTTGATGGCCGTCTTGGTGATGAGTCGCTTGACGTTGTTTTGAGTGACAGGCTGAAAGCACGTGAGGGGGGAGCCGGAGAAGGAGGGTGAGGGTGGGGACGGGACAAAGGGCTGCTGATCGAGTGTTCTCCGAAGCTTGTCAATCTTGGCCTTGAAGAACTTCGAGAATAACTCCGGGATATCTTGTGGTGGGTGAGCAGTGGGTAAGGGGGCAGCGGGGGAGGAGCCCAGGAGAGAGGTAATCGAACTTGCCACGGAACATGTCATATTCCACGCGGCGTTTATAATGCCGTACTTGAGATATGAAAGAAACTGTCGTTTAAAAAAAATGTTGTGAACGTAACATTTTGTTTTGGCAATAATTAAACGTTCCAACAACATACCTTCTTGGTTTTTTTAATTCTGAATTTTGGAACGTTGGCAGTCTATTTTGTTTTGGATTTTTGATAACTAGCATGTTTTCTTGCAAGCAACTCCTTGAATTTGGTTTGTGGGAGCTACGGTTGGCCTAAATATGAAAAACAAATCCTAATGGTTATATCTCTACAAAGAAAAAGCTGAACTAGAGAAACACGTAAACGCTCCTGACGTAGTCATATTCATTAATCTGTTCATGATCTTCATGAAAGCCATCTTAATGTTGCACTAACTGCAATAGTCCATATTCGTAAATCGCGCGGGAGGAGAGCGCGAGAGTAGCTTCCCTTGAAAGGGAGAACACACATGGCGTGTTTTTGCTTTCACAGTGCTGTGTAGACTGTGACATTTTTGAGGTTATAAAATGCCGAGACAGAAAAGATGTGCATGGGGAGTGTGCAATATGGACACTAGGTATCCCGAACGGTGTGTGGGAATCGAATTTTTTTCCATTCGTGAAGCCTGGAAAGTTTAATTAATTATCACTACGATAAGTGTCAGCGCTGGGTCACAGCTTGCTACAGGTAGAATGTTTATGTTGGTACTTCCTGACAAGAAACCAGGATTCTGCAGCTGAACATTGCGTCGTCGTGGGTTTTCTGGGGTGCGTATCGCTAGCGCTACGTGTCATTTGTGCTACGTGTCGTTTGTCCTACGTGTCATTTGTGCTACGTGCCGCTATCGCTACGTTGATTAGTGCTACCATAGACCTATATTAGATATATAGGTCCCTGGTGCTACAAATAATTTGTCTATGAGTCGCTATCATTCGTTCATTATCACTACGTGTCGACAGCACTACATCTTTTAGCGCTACGTGTCATTATCGCTACGTGACAATACCACTACTTACTGACGACTTTCTCTAGTCTTTCTCATTTTTTCTCGCGCTCCCACTCCTTCTGGTTTGTGTGTGTATATGTATGTCTGTGTATGTGTGTGCTTGTGTGTGTCTGTTTCAGTGTGTGTGTCTCTCTCTCTATCTCTCTCTCTCTCTTGCTTACTCGCTCGCTCACTCACTCTGTCTCTCTGCCCCTCTCTTTCTCTCTCTCTCTCTCTCTCTCTCTCTCTCTCTCTCTCTCTCTCTCTCTCTCTCTCTCTGAAGGAATATTTTGTTTTTCCTTTCACTTTGCCAGAGATTTGTAATTTTTGGAAGAAAGTCTCTGCATGATTTTCAGTTGTTTCTTTCGGATTTTGATCTTTTTAGAAAAAAGGGCTTTGTTTTTGACAAATTGTAAGACAGTGTTATTGCATATATTTTTAAATACAAATATTGACACAAGGTATAACCGAGGATATTAGTGAAACCTTTTCTTCTCTCCCAAATTCTTTTATGAAATTAGAGGGGGAGAGAGATCCGGGGGGGGGGGGGGGGGGGGGGGGATTGACAGACAGATATACAGAGAAAGAGCGAGAAAGCGGAAGAGAGAGACAGTTAACAGAGAGAGAGAAAGAGAGAGAGGGATGGAGGGTGGTTTTTATTTCATGGTTGGTTGGTTTTAGTTCTTAATGCACTGTTTTTGACAATAGTTTTCATTCGGTAAAAGGCAAATTCAATTACCGCTCTCCCTCTCTCTCTCTCTCTCTGTCTCTCTCTCTCTTCATTACACACACACACACACACACACACACACACACACACACACACACACACACACACACACACACACACACACGCACAAACGCATACGTACACACAGTATCGTACACACAAACTCACACACAGAAAAACATCCGTGGATGTATATACGGTATCATGCGAGAGAGAGAGGGGGGGGAGAGGGGGGAGGGGGAAAGAGCGAGCGAGAAAGAAAGAGCGAGAGAAGACAGATGGGGAGAGAGAGGGGGAGGTGATAATGGCATGTGTGAATTGTGGCAATAGTAATACGTGCCGATAGCACCACTGTTTTGTCAATTTGTGTCGATAGCACTACAGAAAATAGCACAAATGACACGTAGCGCTAGCGGGACGCACCGCTCTTTCTGGACCGGCTAAATCGCGCAGTTTCAAGCCGATCACTTCGGCTCGATCCTCGATCAGCGCCTCGGGATCGATGGGCAACTTGATTTCAAATGCTTTCTGCACTAAATCGGACACTTCATGCTTGCGGTAATCGCTAAACGTGACGCCTCTTTCACGCAAGAACGACTGTAACTCGCTCACGGTAACAGGCTTTCCCTTCGCTGACGCCATTGTTTGGTATCCCAAACAAGGGAAACTACTCTCATAAGTCAGTTTATGCATACGCCCTATTAGAAAAGCGCCCTTTTACCCAGAGCCGCAATACAACGATGTTGTTTACCCCAGAATAAATTCGGCACGCCAAGTTTTCGTAAACGAATCGTAAGGGACTCGAAATGTGTGCGCGTTAAACAATGCGTTAAACAATGTGTTAAACAAAGCCTGTCCTGAGTACACAGTTGTCCACTCAGCCTCTATTGAGGCATTCAAGGCGGCGCTGACTACCAGCCGCCGATAAGCGACGTCGCTGCGCACACCCACCCGTCGCGCCAAAGCCAGCAATCTGGATGCTAGCGACGTAACCTACAGATACAGAATGGATTGAAGTGTGCAGTAACGTAATTTGTTCATGCCCATGCATGTATCGATACTTCCAATCAAACATAATTGTTTCACTGTAGTTTGTATGACTTGTTTACTCGGAAACTGTGACGCTCAACGTCCATATCATTCAATAATTTAATGGACATTTCAGTTGTTTCTCTTAAGTCAACTGAATATATTGTCGTCCAAGTTTATATTTCACTGCAATACGATTGGCTCTGTCAAAAGGAAATAACAGGGGGGAAAACCTGATCTCAACGACGCTTGCTTTTTTCTGCGAAAACGTTTTTTGTACTATTTCGTAATCGAACTTGCCACGGAACATGTCATATTCCACGCGGCGTTTATAATGCCGTACTTGAGATATGAAAGAAACTGTCCTTTAAACAAAATGTCCTTCTTCTTTACATTGTAAATGGCTAATTAACACCAGACAACAGCAAGTCAGTCCTACGTGACAGTTTCGAGATTAAAAGGGTGCTGGCGAGAAGGAAAACTGATAATCAGGAAAGACGAGCGGACCTTAATTAATTAACAACCATCAATATCAAGGTAATCAAAATTACATTCTGAGCTACCCAAGCTAAAATAATGTATGTGACTTTCTTCTCCTTCTTCTTCTCCTTCTTCTCCTTCTTCTCCTTCTTCTTCTTCTTCTTCTTCTTCTTCTTTGTTTATGGGCTCAAACTCGTGTTTTTGCACAGTTGGTTTTTACGTGTATGACCGTGTTTACCCGGCTATTCAGGCAGCCATACGCCGCTTTCGGGGGATGTGGTTTTCAAATTACATTATCAACAAAGAAGATGACTGCGATGACATCGATGACGAAGACGATGATGATTATGACGGTATGATTAAAAGAGAGTGAATATGTTTCAAAGTTTCCTATAAATAAAGCGGGTATACATAGATTTTATTTCAGATTAGTGAACTCACATCCAAATAGCTGTCAATATGCAATTCTGGTAGAAAGAAAATGGAGTATAGTTTAAGTCATATCTCTGCTAACAAGGAATTCACGTTGGCAGACGACCACAAAAGGAATCAGATAATCACCATGAAAAGTTTTGTCACAAAGTGAATAAAGTTATGTGCATGTAGATGAATTGGAATTTTAGCTCGTGTCCTTAGAGCATTTTCGTTTTGATGATGATAGTTCAGATATTTCCCGGCAATAAATACGTAATGACAAGACAAATTCAAGGGCAAATTATGAGTGTTTTCTTAAATACAATACCAAAAAACACTGCATAAAAGGAAGGTTAGATTGTTTGGAACACAATGGAAATAAAGTCATGCAATTTAAAACCAGAATCTGGATTAAAATGAAAAAGCCTTTACAAAGGATGATTACGACCCGATACAAGTCAAGAAAAACAAAGAAAAAACAAGAGGCGAAGCCTTCAAGGCTCACGTAAGAAATCGACAAACAGTAACACAAACTCAATCACTCCGTCACACATACACACACACACACACACACACACACACACACACACACACACACACACACACACACACACACACACACACACACACACACACACACACACACACAGTAAGCATAGGTGAAACTATGCAAGAAAGCGAGACCCTGGATCTGCCAAGAAGTCTCGGCCCGCTCACAATAACAATGACCGAGACTTTCAGTAATTCCTTTGCGTGACGTCTAACCCTCTTACGTCATACTGTGACGTCTTCAAATAGTTTCTATCACACACGTCGAACACTTTTGACCGAGACTGACGTAATCCATAGACTCGGAAATGTTAAAGTTTCTACCACAGACATACACACATACATACATACGCACGCACGCACGCACGCACGCACGCACAGACAGACAAAGTTTATCATCGCATAGGCTACACTTACGTGAGCCAATGATGTCAGACCGAAAAACGTGTGCTGAGTAATATGTCGTGTCGTACATAAAAACCCGATGTGATCAATCAATCAATCAATATGAGGCTTATATCGCGCGTATTCCGTGGGTACAGTTCTAAGCGCAGGTATTTTTTTTATTTTTTTTTTATTTTATGCAATTTATATCGCGCACATATTCAAGGCGCAGGGATTTATTCATGCCGTGTGAGATGGAATTTTTTTTACACAATACATCACGCATTTACATCGGCCAGCAGATCGCAGCCATTTCGGCGCATATCCTACTTTTCACGGCCTATTATTCCAAGTCACACGGGTATTTTGGTGGACATTTTTATCTATGCCTACAATTTTGCCAGGAAAGACCCTTTTGTCAATCGTGGGATCTTTAACGTGCACACCCCAATGTAGTGTACACGAAGGGTCCTCGGTTTTTCGTCTCATCCGAAAGACTAGCATTTGAACCCACCAGCTAGGTTAGGAAAGGGGGGAGAAAATTGCTTACGCCCTGACCCAGGGTCGAACTCGCAACCTCTCGCTTCCGAGCGCAAGTGCGTTACCACTCGGCCACCCGGTCCTTGAGCATAACTGTATGTAATGAAAGAAGGCTTTGTGTTTCGCAGTGAATATCTATAATGATATCACAACAACACAAAGGACACAGCCTTTAAATGTACCCGTTTAATGGCTACTTCTCCAATGCACTGTACCTTTTGTTGACTATTGTTGTTGTTTTAGTTATTGTTGTTGGTGTTGTTGTTGTGCTTGTGGTGTTGATTGTTATACGTTTGAAAATGTCCAAGCTTACATCGATGTTATAGAGTCCCTTTTGCGATTGTTGTTGTTGTGTTGTTGTTGTTGTTGCTGTTGTTGTTGTTGTTGATGTTGCTGCAGCAGCTGCTGCAGCTACTGCTGTTGTTGTTGTTGCTTCTGCTGCTGTTGATGTTGTTGTCGTTGTTGTTGTTGCTTCTGCTGCGGTTGATGTTGTTGTCGTTGTTGTTGTTGTTGTTGTTGTGCTTTTGGTGTTGATCGTTATCCGTTTGAAAATGTCCAAGCCGACATTGATGTTATAGAGTCCCTTTTGCGCTTGATGTTGTTGTTTTTGTTGCTGCTGCCGCTGCTGCTGCTGTTGTTGTTGCTTCTGTTGTTGTTGTTGTTTTTGTTGTTGTTGATGTTGTTGATGTTGATGTTGATGTTGTTGTTGTTCTGCCTGTGCGCGTGCTTGTCTACAATCAGTCTGTGAAGTTGTTCTGCGCAGATTAAAGCCTGTCCTTAACTGGGAAAAGTCATCTACGCGAAGTCTACTTCGTCAAGCTGACCGCACGAAGCTTTAGCCGACCATGAGTAGCAGGAGCACACACAAAACAGAAATTGCCGTTTGTGTAGCGTTGATATCTAAGTGTCTCGCACACATAACACAGACACAAACACTCATATACACAGACACACACAGACACATACACGCACACACACACGCATACACGCACGCACACACACACACGCACGCACGCAAGCACGCACACACACACACACACACACACACACACACACACACACACACACACCTGGAATCGAGGTCTGCAGCATATTACATGTATTACATTTTCATATATTTTATCTAAATACTAAATGAATCAACCACGCATTTACCATTACCCAATTTGCATTAGCTGTGACATGTATTGATCTATGAAGTAGTGTGTGTTTATTTTTTATCTCAGACAAATTGGCAGTGGCCATGGGTTCCAGAGGACCGCACCTGAATAAAGAATTAAGGCTGTACATCAAAAAAATCAATCCATGGAGTCGGTGTTACGATTACCAGGGATTTCCTGGTATAATGCAAACTAAAATTAACAGGCAATATGTCTCCGGTGCATTTCCTGGTACTACTTTGTGCATCATAACACCTTAGTTATACTTAAATATGTGTTGAAATTGTTACACTTCCAAAAACAATTATGTATTATCAGTGTGATTTTTTGATTTTTAAATTAGAGAGACAGACAGACAGACAGGCAGGCAGACAGACAGACAGACAGATAGGCCATGAAATGAGAAAGCTAACAGCACTTCAGTCCTGCTTGAACAGTCGGACCCAGTACTCAGTACTGCAACAAGGAGCGATTCCTATCAACAACACCTCACATTAAAGCAACAAATGCGTAAACACTTGTCGCTGCTTGCAACGGTAAACTATTTAGAGTTTTGAATAGATCAAAATGCCGTCAGATTTCAAAAAGGGTAATTGCCCGTGAAATGTATGCGGCATTTGATACCTATTACGTAAGCTGACCGAGAAACGCCCAAACACAGACACAACTTAAGTATAAACACTTTATTGTTGTATTCATATTTAATGCGAAATTTGATACCTGGTACATATAGGTTGGCATGCCGCATGACATATTGTTCCACACAACTATGAAGAACATGGCCCTAGAGCGTTAAACAACGTTAATCATCTGTGAAAAACCGATCCGCAAGGGGGGCACATGCATAGAATGTATTGCTTTGTCAAATTTGGCCACGTATTCTTGGTGAAATCCAATCGTTCACAAACAGGATAGTGCAGAATGAATGCTGAAACTGATACCTGCAAGAATTATGAGGAAAAAAAGATGTTCTTTCCCAGTCCTATTGCTGAAACTGCACCCACTATCCCCATCCCTCCCCCATCCCTGTCTCACTGTTGCTACTGTTGTTGTTGCTGTTGTTGTTGTTGGCGGTGGTGGTGTCGGTGGTGGTGGTGGTGTTCCATTGTTTTGATGTTCAATCGGGGGTTTAACTTCCTCATTACGTAATATTCGTGTTCTTTGCACTATCCGTTAAAGATGACTGCCGTTTACTGAGAATGTGTCCACTCACAGTTCAAGCACTAACTGGTTAACTGCACACTGCGTATCGGGCAAATACCAGTTAAGTTAAGCGTGAATGTTAATTCAGTGAACTATAAGAATTGATGGTGCTGAACAGTCATGATCATACGGTCTCCGATTTTGGGGTGTTGCATTTTTTACAATTGTATTTCTTATGCATGCATCCCCTTTGTCAATGCCGTAACGTTTGACCAGCTGGATGAGAGGTCCAGCAGTCGATAAACACGCATGGAATTACTTGTCCTGCAAGTAAGGTGAGTGGTCAGCATGTATTTTGACTCACCCGCAGTTATAAACGGTGTTGGGCCGTCCGGCCGGCGGTCCAATAAAAAACTTAATGTTGATTTGTTCTCACGTTTTTTTTTTAAACTACAGCTTTGAAACTTACCCAATGCCAGTGTTTCATTACATCCAGACAGGGCGCAAACCTCGTTGACTCTTGTCGAGTAATGAGTTTGTAGAAGTAGTTACAATAGTAGATTAGTCCCTCTTTACGGCGAGGGCCAGATGCAAGCAAAGTATACCTATGCTTATTCTGTTACCTTCGTAAAATAAAGCATTGTCATTGTCATTGTCATTGTCGTATTAGAAAGTTCACAGCGTGGTCATGTTCGGGTAAACAAATGGAAATTTCTCGAACGTTTTAGCATCCAGAGCTTTAAAGCTTCACCACGCACTTCACTCGCTTGGTGACCTCCAGACATGAGCCTAGTCTGGTTGACCCTCATAAAATTGCCAGGCCTGAGTGGTGAAAAGTTCGGGTTAAAAATATTAAACTATAACTTGTCTACGCTTTTTAAAACTAGACCTTTGACATTTCGTATTCTTTCAATGTTTTATGACCTCAAGATACGCTTCAATTTTGGTTGATCTGGGGCATATTTCGAGGTCACAGTTGGATCGAGTGAGTACCAAGCATAAGAAAAATTATCTTCTGGAACGTTTGTGGAGCTTGAGCAACATATTTGTTGTGTTTGATTCATATCAAGTATGACTCGCGAAAGTGAGTTATATCAGCATTACTCCTCTTGTTCATCCATGTTTTAATTCCTTCGTTCATTGCGAGAATCGTCAATACGCATTACTGATTCTCTGAGCTTGAATGTTTACAATTGTCGCTGCTCGAAACACGAATAGAAAATGCGACGGTTTTGAACGTATACAAATGATGACACCGTAGTTTTGTTCGGACTACAAGACATGCTAGTGCCAATGAAATAACTAATAAAAGGGCTATTTTGTATAAGAAAAAAAATTGAACACAAGAAGACAAACCTGAAACCTGAATAATATATACACGTGTTGAAAAATCAATTGACATTCAATATACCCACGTTTCTGGTTACCCGGTCGATAGTGTGTTTGCAATGCAGAAGACCATGTGTGTGCAAACACAAAAGAAAAGAATGAAAGGAAACAATGTTCACATTAAATTTGCATCCCTGTTCGTCTGCTGTGAATGCCGCTAACAGCAATTAATGCATGAAACTCTGGATAGTTCTTTGGTACGGGTGCACCGCAGACATGAATGCACTAGCATACATAAATTATCATTATGGTAATTTACAAATCTCTGCGATTCGATTGGAGCGGCAAGAAAAAGACAAAAATAGTGCATACAGTTGTCAGGTATAGCTTTCTGAGAAATAATCTTTGTACATAAGCCAACGCCTCGAGCTGAAGCCCGACTGTGGTGCTTCTCAACGTTCACCTGCTACTGTAGGGAAATATTCGATGCTTAAAATCAGTTAAGACGGTTTTACTTCAGAGATACACCAACAACCCAGGACAGGAAAAATAGGGTGCTGAAAAGAAAATCCACATTCTGAGAAACCAGTGGACATTGGCATTTAGCAGCATCAAGGTAAAATCAAATACTGGCTTTCTCAAACTATATTAACATTATTTGTATTGTATGATTTACAAGCACTAATAATAATAGTCACGACGACGAGGACGACGACGACGACGACGAGGACGACGACGATGATAATGATGATGATGATGATAATGATGATGATGATGATGATGACGAGGATAACAATGATGACTAGTCCTCGGGAAGTCACTCTAATCATACAGTACCGTGTACTTTACACATGTACAATATTTTCCCTCTTCCCACAATCCTTTCTTCATACTACTGTTCAAACATTTTAAATTGAACAAAGTATCACCGACGATCAGTTTTCATCCAGGTTAAAAAAAAAAAAGTCGCGTAAGGCGAAAATACAACATTTAGTCAAGCTCAGTCGAACTCACAGAATGAAACTGAACGCACTGCATTTTTTCCGCAAGACCGTACACTCGTAGCATCGTCTGTCCACCGCTCGTAGCAAAGGCAATGACATTGACAATCCAGAAAAGCTCGGTAGCGGTTGCGCTGAGGAGGATAGCACGCTTTTCTGTATCTCTAATCTTTTTAACTTTCTGAGCGTGTTTTTAATCCAAACATATCATATCTATATGTTTTTGGAATCAGGAAAGGACAAGAAATAAGATGAAATTGTTTTTAAATCGATTTCGGAAATTTAATTTTAATCATAATTTTTATATCTTTAATTTTAAGGACTTGGTTTTAATCCAAATATAACATATGTATATTTTTTTGGAATAAAACAAAGATGAAAAATAAGATGAAATAGTTTTTGGATCGTTTTATAAAAAAAATAATTTTAATTACAATTTTCAGATTTTTAATGACCAAAGTCATTAATTAATTGTTAAGCCTCCAAGCTGAAATACAATACCAAAGTCCGGCCTTTGTCGAAGATCGCTTGGCCAAAATTTCAATCAATTTGATTGAAAAATGAGGGTGTGACAGTGCCGCCTCAACTTTTACAAAAACCCGGATATAACGTCATCAAAGACATTTATCGAAAAAGTGAGAAAAAAAAACGTCTGGGGATATCATACCCAGGAACTCTCATGTCAAATTTCATGAAGATCGGTCAAGTAGTTTACTCTGAATCGCTCTACACACACACACACACACACACACACACACACACACACACACACACACACACACACACACACACACACACATACACAACTTGACTAAATGTAAAAAGGGTTGAACATCGAAGTAAGAATTTATACGATTATATGTTATCCACTTTAAAAAGCTATGGTTTATTCTCCAGGGCTAGGTGCCAATTTTGGACACCTATTCTCAGTCATTTAAATGATTATAACGTATATATATACATATTAAATGGCAACAGGGTGTATTCTCTTTGATTGTTTTAATTAGTAATACTCCAGTTAGATAACGATACAGACATTCAACAAAAACATAGTGTACATTTTTGTCTTTTTACATTTAGTCAAGTTTTGACTAAATGTTTTAACATAGAGGGGGAATCCAGACGATGGTGGTGGCGTATGTGTGTATGTGTGTATGTATATATATATAGTGTGTGTGTGTGTGTGTGTGTGTGTGTGTGTGTGTGTGTGTGTGTGTGTGTGTGTGTGTGTGTGTGTGTGTGTGTTTGTAGAGCGATTCAGAAAAAAATACTGGACCGATCTTCATGAAATGTCACATGAGAGTTCCTGGGTTTTTCTTCTATTTTTTTCGATAAATGTCGTTGATGACGTCATATCCGGCTTTTTTTAAAAGTTGAGGCAGCACTGTCACGCTCTCATTTTCCAAACAATTTTGATGAAATTTTAGTCAAGTAATGTTCGACGAAGGCCGGACTTTGGTATTGCATTTCAGCTGGGAGGCTTAACAATTAATTAATTAATTTGCTCCTCAAAGTTGTCATTAAAATCGAATTATCGCAAACAGTTTTAAAATTGATAACATCGTTTTCTTCTTCAAATTCTGAGTTTAAACATATATACATATGTCATATTTACTTTTACAATGTGATCACAAATAACAACAAGTCGCGTAAGGCGAAATTACAACATTTAGTCAATCTGTCGAACCCACAGAATAAAACTGAACACACGGCATTTTTTCACCAAGTCAAAACAGCTTCGTCAATCCCCGCGGCACAAGGAAATAGCTCGCTTGTCCCGTGCAACACGAAGTGAAACTGACATGCAAGAATAGCGAAATAGCGTATTGCGGTAAGCAGGAAAGCGCGCTTTTCTGTACTCTTTTTAACTTTCTGAGATTGTTTTGAATACACCATATTATATATATATATGTTTTTGGAATCAGGAAATGATAAAGAATAAGATGAAATCATTTTGGGATCGATTTCTTAAATTATAATCGTAGTACTAATTATAATTAACCTATTTTTGTTCATTGTGATCACATTTTAAGAGTAAACATGACTAATGTATATATTTTTAGATTCAACATTTTCTGAAGAATACGATGCAATCAATTTCAAATCTGTTTGCGAAAAATCTATTTTAATGACAACTTTAATTAGAAAACTCATTAATTAATTTTTAAGCCTCCAATCTAAAATGCATACATACACCACACCCTCATCTCGATTCCCAGTCAACGTTAAAACATTTAGTCATAACTTGACTAAATGTAAAAATAGGTTAATTAGTACCACGATTAAAATTTAAGAAATCGACCCAAACATGATTCCATCTTCTTCTTTATCATTTTCTGATTTCAAAAACATATAGGAAGGTATAATATGTTGTATTCAAAACAAGCTCAGAAAGTTTATAAGAATACAGGGGCCCGGTAGCTCAGTTGGTAGAGCACTGGACTTGTGATCGGAAGGGCGCTGGTTCGAATTCGGGCCGGGACGGACACAGGTCAACTTTATGTGCAGACCCAGAGACGGAAGCCATGTCCCACCCCCGTGTCACCACAATGGTACGTAAAAGACCTTGGTCATTCTGCCATAAGTGCAGGTGGCTGAATACACCTAAACACGCAGAAACCTGGGTTGCGCGACTCCGTTGCTGCTAGCTTTCCACTGGGAGGAAGCGACCCGAATTTCCCAGCGATGGGACAATAAATGAATGAAATTGGAAAACAAGTCGCGTAAGGCGAAAATACAATATTTAGTCAAGTAGCTGTCGAACTCACAGAATGAAACTGAACGCAATGCCATTTTACTCGTAGCATCGTCAGGCCACCGCTCATGGCAAAGGCAGTGAAATTGACAAGAAGAGCGGGGTAGTAGTTGCGCTAAGAAGGATAGCACGCTTTTCTGTACCTCTCTTTGTTTTAACTTTCTGAGCGTGTTTTTAATCCAAACATATCATATCTATATGTTTTTGGAATCAGGAACCGACAAGGAATAAGATGAAAGTGTTTTTAAATTGATTTGGACAATTTAATTTTGATAATAATTTTTATATATTTAATTTTCAGAGCTTGTTTTTAATCCGAATATAACATATTTATATGTTTTTGGAATCAGCAAATGATGGAGAATAAGATAAACGTAAATTTGGATCGTTTTATAAATTTTTATTTTTTTTTACAATTTTCCGATTTTTAATGACCAAAGTCATTAATTAATTTTTAAGCCACCAAGCTGAAATGCAATACCGAACCCCGGGCTTCGTCGAAGATTACTTGACCAAAATTTGAACCAATTTGGTTGAAAAATGAGGGCGTGACAGTGCCGCCTCAACTTTCACGAAAAGCCGGATATGACGTCATCAAAGACATTTATCAAAAAAATGAAAAAAACGTTCGGGGATTTCATACCCAGGAACTCTCATGTCAAATTTCATAAAGATCGGTCCAGTAGTTTAGTCTGAATCGCTCTACACACACACATGCACACACACACACACGCACACACTCACGCACATACACCACGACCCTCGTTTCGATTCCCCCTCGATGTTAAAATATTTAGTCAAAACTTGACTAAATATAATGAAATGAAAATGAAAAGCGCGCTTTCCTGCTTAGCGCAATATGCTACAGTGCTATTCTGGCTCGTCAATTTCACTTCGTTTTGCACGTGAAAACTGAGCGATTTTCTTGCCGCAGGGGTTGACGAAGCTGTGTCTTGATGCAGTGCGTTCAGTTCATTCTGTGAGTTCGACAGATTGACTAAATGTTGCATCGCGACTTGTTTTTAATTGTTGGTATTTATATCCATGTAATATCCTCTGGTTTTCATGTAACGCCAGTGATGTACTTTGAAATGTTTGTAATTGACTGAAAGTAGGCAAACAAAATGCGCAAGGATATGTATGGAACCAGTATCTATTAATCAAATCAATGTGTGTTGTTAAAATGTCTCAGTTTAATAAAGAAGTATCATTTTCGTAACATGGTTTCGTCTAGTACACAGCTCTGGAGAATAACCCTATTCACAGGTACATTTCACAAATGTTCCTCATTCTCAGGAATTGTTCTCAATTGTTTGTCACTCATATAACTTCACTGTTTCATGTAACAAATGTGTTCCATTGGTTCATGTCATAAACGTCATGAAAGACTTGATACTTACAAACACTAGTTCAAACATACATGTTGTGTTGTTCCAAGGCCTCGGTGTCAGGTCACTGATTTCCATTTCCATTTCCATTGACTTTGTTATTCCAATGCTGGGAAATTCGGGTCGCCTACTCCAAGTGGAAAGCTAGCAACAACAAGAGTCGCGTTGCGTGTTTATGTGTTATCAGACACCTGCGCTTATGGTAGAATGACCGAGGTCTTTTACGTGCCACTGTGGTGAAACGAGGGTGGGACATGGATACCGTGTCTGAGTCTGTCCCTGCCGGGATTCGAACCTGCGACCTTAGGATCACAAGTCCAACTGGGCTACCCGGATCCCCATTTGATCTGACGCATTGGTCCGACTCCTGGTCGATCGATCGCCCGACAATTTGTTTACATGAATGAGGTCTTCTGACTATCAATGTTCCTACCAAGTGACTGATGCCTACATGCAGGGCCGGACCCGGGGGGGGGGGTTCC
>NW_027129669.1:0-7932 GCF_037325665.1 Littorina saxatilis | reverse complement strand
CTCTCTCTCTCTCTCTCTCTCTCTCTCTCTCTCTCTCTCTCTCTCTCTCTCAAAGCTGTTGCTGCCATGTCTGTCCGTGTCAATATTCTCAGTTCCGCCGCAAAGACGGTGTTGTGTTGTCATTGGAAGAAATCGTCCTTGTCAGTGTCTTGGTATGATGTCGTCGTGGGCTTGCCAGTTACGGCTGTTGAAATCAAGACGTGAACCATCTCCAATCAAGTTCGGTTCGCCATCTCAAATCTGTTCAGGCTTTAAAAAGTATAAGGTCATCCACACACTTGGTTATTACATATGAAACTATTGAACAATTGCTTGCTGTGATGAGTTTGAATTTTGTTTTAATCAATTTATCAAAAAGCTACTATTTGCATTAACGGAATTAATGTTTGCTTATACACACACTGCCCGCTGTGCACAGAGAACACTATGGCTGTTCGTTTTTGCTATGAATGTAAAAGCCTGGCAAGATCTGAGATTGTGACCGGAATTATTTTCACGAGGAGTGTGTCTTTAAACAGGCAGACTTTTGCTCGACAAAATACCGACCGATGGACTTGACCAGCTGCCAATTTCACTTCCAGTACGTTCAGACTTGTACAAGTAAACTACCGGGCAGTTTCGACTAATGCGAACGCGTACACATGTTGATTAAAAAAAAAAGTGAACGAGAACCTAGATCTTTTGGAGTACCACACTTCAGATCTTGGTTTGACTCTGCGTCGCTGCGCATGGATCGTTATGAGGAAGAATGAAGGTTTAGTTTTGTGTTATGATTTGTAACCCATTGTGTCTGCTACAGACGATGTGTGGAAAGAGAGGATTTTCTCACGATTAGCTGAGTCAGCTAACGCCTTCCAATGAATTCATAACCCTGTCCGATATAATGACGGAAGATGCGTGGGAGTTGTGCGTGTGTGTGAGGGAGATGAGTGTGTGGGTGTGGGTCTCGCACTGGCCGAATAAAAACATGTACACATTTTCATGAACATACAGGCTGGGACCCAGCGTCACACAAACTTGAAATCAGCATACGATGATACAGAAACCAAAACAGAGAAAACATTCGGTCCTCTTCTGTACAGTGTCGTGAGATTGGGGAGAGGCTGAGAGAGACAGATAGACAGACAGACAGAGAGGGGGGACAGACAGACAGACAGACAGACAGACAGACAGGCAGGCAGGCAGAAATAGAGAGAGACAGAGAGAGGGGGGCAGACAGACAGACAGACAGACAGACAAAGACAGACAAGCATTCGAAGACAGAAAGGCAAAAACATGTATAGAGACAGAGTTAAAAGAGCACAGACAGACAGACAGAAACTGACACATAAACACCAAAAACACACTGACTGAAAATCAACAACAAAACCAAACACACTCAACGGAGATACCCAATCACCAGACAGCCGGGATATATCGGACAAATCATATCATATTAACCTGTTTTGTCTATTGGAGCAGACATTACCAATCCGACACGATCCATTCTACCCTAAAAACCACTCGCCCCGTGTCACCGTCGAAGAGTTTATCACAACTGGCTTGGAAGAACCCACGTCGTAACTTATTATCCCATTAATAATTCAATGCAGGGGACCGAACAAATCCAACACCGGCAGAAAGAAATCAATTTCTGCCCTCGTATATCATCCGCGAGATGGAGTACACGAGGGGGACAACTCGATCTTTCTTTTGGTTGTTTGCGCCATGGCAGGTCATGACTGAATACATGTGCCAAACCGTAAATATGTTACCAGATTTCTCTGTTATTGTCACTGATTATTGTCAGGAAAACTGCTGAATTAATTCAAGCACAAACAAACTGCAACAATTCATGTGATTTTTGATATTTTTGTTTGCCTTACAGTAACAACACACATGAATTTGCAATACCTACCTGCAACAAACAGCATACAGTTTTGTTCGGCTGGCAATGCTGAAGGTATGTGAAGTCACATGTGAGATAGTTGTGTCAATCTTTTGACTCTGTATATATCGCAATCTGCGACAAGACACATCGTTGCTTCAAAAATGCTATGACCTGCACTGCATCTGTAAGGTGCTTTGAAGGTAGGATGGCAACGAAAACAAAGAAATGATGAAATTCCACTCTGTTGAGATTACCCATACACCGTGTTAACAATTTTAATGATCGAACGTTCGGACAGTATTTTTGAGAGTGGTGACAACATTATTATCCCCAAACCGAATGGTGTAGCCTGTGGGACGATTTTAGACCGTTTTGTGTCAAGAGTATCCCTACATGACGTGTTCGGACAATTGTTTGGCCACAGAAAGATGAGTTTGATGTTTTCCTGCTTGAAACCCTGGATGGATCCAAGGTCATATCATTTACAAACTGATGTACACAGAAAAGAAGGTGTCTCTAAACTGTTGGCTTACTTTACATAATACGGTGTGTGTGCTTGTACTAAAAGTCGGATAAAGCAAACTCCGTTTGTTGACAGACTTCTGGTCGGTGTCAAGTGCTGAGCGGATAGAGATTTACTCGTGTTACTATTAACACATACCATAGTAGTTCAAGTACCGGTTGACTCTGTTTCAAAGTTGAAACAGTGGCACTGATAAGAGTCCCAACCAATCCGGATAGATCGTATCTAGTCTAGGTGTAGGCGTTACTCGTTTACAACTCGAGCCAGGTACAGGTAATGGCTTACAAATCCTGTGTATCATAACCATAATTCAGCACATCTTTTCCCCTCCCGACAGTCCACCACCCCCCCCCCCCCCCCCCCCCTCCACCCCGACAGTACACTCTCCGCACGTTCTACCCCCACCCCCTTCTCCTGGTACAGTGGAACCCCCCTTTTAAGACCTCCAAAAATCTGACACAATCGGGTCTTAAAAAGAAGGGAGTCTGAGAAAACAGGATCTTAAAAGGGCGGAAGTCTTAAACATTTTTCTTTAAAAGGGGGTTCCAGAGTACTGTACTGTTAAACGCTGTTTGTCACAAAATAACGAATAGGCCTACATTGTGAGTGCATTGTTTTAAACGTCTCGCTGCGTGCGGCGAATCTTGGGCTGATTAATTTTTATAGTCTTAGGTAATGGCCGTTTTCTGCCATCTTTAGTGCAAACTTGCACAACGGTCGCGACGTGGTAGGTGAGCGTAAAAATGTTATTGCCTGTCGTGTGTAGCTGTGTGTGTGTGTGTGTGTGTGTGTGTGTGTGTGTGTGTATGTGTGATTGTGTGTGTGTGTGTGTAGTTTATTTGTGTGTGCGTGCGTCTCTCTGCTTGTTTGTATGTAGTTTTGTATATATATACACTTATGTACACGCACAATAACGAGACACCAAGAAGCAGACATGCAGTCCCCCCTGTCCCACCCCCGAACCCCACTCCCACTTTTTCTCTCTTTTTGTTATCCAGAAGTCCGTTTTCTTTTCAAATACGTGTCATACGTGAGTGTGGTGCAAATGGAAAAAAACATTGCAAAAAAACAACATGTTCTTACGCCTCGAATAACGACCAATTTCATCGCCCTGCTCGACAACAACCCTTGTCTGAAGACAAATAACATTGTCTTAAAAGAAACTGTCCTAAATCTGATGGCTTTTAGACAGTATTGCACTGGTCTGTTGCAGATTTATGACCTCTGACTGCACCTAAAATGTGTGCTTCGTCAGCTTCGTTTATTTCTCTTTTTACATTTAGTCAAGTTTTGACTAAATGTTTTAACATAGAGGGGGAATCGAGACGAGGGTCGTGGTGTATGTGTGTGTGTGTGCGTGTGTGTGTGTGTGTGTGTGTGTGTGTATTTGTGTGTGTGTGTGTGTGTGTGTCTGTGTGTCTGTCTGTCTGTCTGTGTGTCTGTGCGTGTGTGTGTGTGTAGAGCGATTCAGACTAAACTACTGGACCAATCTTTATGAAATTTTACATGAGAGTTCATCGGTATGAAATCCCTACACGTGTTTTTCATTCTTTCGATAAATGTCTTTTATGACGTCATATCCGGCTTTTTGTAAAAGTTGAGGCGGCACTGTCACACCTTCATTTTTCAATCAAATTGATTGAAATTTTGGCCAAGCAATCTTCGACGAAGGCCGGACTTCGGTATTGCATTTCAGCATGGAGGCTTAAAAATTAATTAATGACTTTGGTCATTAAAAATCTGAAAATTGTAATTAAAATTATTTTTTATAAAACGATCCAAAATTACTTTTATTTTATTTTTCATCATGTTCTGATTCAAAAAACATATAAATATGTTATATTCGGATTAAAAACAAGCTCTGAAAATTAAAAATATAAAAATTATGATTAAAATTAAATTTCCGAAATCGTTTTAAAAACAATTTCATCTTATTCCTTGTCGGTTCCTGATTCCAAAAACATATAGATATGATATGTTTGGATTAAAAACACGCTCAGAAAGTTAAAACGAAGAGAGGTACAGTAAAGCGTGCTATGCAGCACAGCGCAACCGCTACCGCGCTGAACAGGCTCGTCACTTTCACTGCCTTTTGCACTAGCGGCGGACTACGGTCATTGTGAAAAAATGCAGTGCGTTCAGTTTCATTCTGTGAGTTCCACAGCTTGACTAAATGTAGTAATTTCGCCTTACGCGACTTGTTTCTACCTTCCCGTGGACATCTGCCCGAGTCTTTCGTTTGAGTAGTTTTTGGTATTCGATATTTTGTCTGTCGTAGAAGAGTCTTTTCAGCAAAGATTTGAGTCAATGGAGACTTTACACTATGTGCCATGTGGCAAGTTACATGTCTACCAGAGGCCTTACGGAGTCTGCATTATATTATGTGCACAATTATGTTAATCACTGAATTTCCGTCTTCTACTTGTACTGTCTGTTTTCACGCAACTTTATTTAAACTTCGGCATTTACAAAGTTTAAAGAGTTTTGGCGTGTACTTGTCCGGGTGTCTCTGTCTGTCTGTCTCTCACACAAAGGCACGCACGCATGCGCAAGCACGCACGCACGCAAGCACCCACGCACGCTTGTACGTACGCACGCACACACACACACACACAAACACACGCACACACCATCCTCAACCATCCAGCCCCCGTCTATACCAACACACACACTTTTTGCTGTTGATCTGCGCAGATACATTTTATGGTCGAACTTGTTTTCTTTACTTTGACTTTGAGCTTTCTAAAAATGACTCGAGTCCTCCACTTATCACCCAGTCTTGTTTTCTCTCGTTCTCAGACTCCTGGGAGAGACTTGGGAAGAAAACTTGTATTGATCTTTCCAAGGTTGATATATGTACGCGACACACTGGACTCTACCTCTCTTTCTTTTGACTTGCACGCTGCACTGCACGCAACACTTTCAGGTTGCTTGTGGTAGGTGGGGCGAGAAGGTATTGGGGGGGGGGGGGGGGAGGGTTAGAGAGTGACAGAGAGTCTGTGTAGTATGTGTGTGTGTTAGTGTGTGTGTGTGTAAGTGTGTGTGTGTGTGTGTTTGTTAGTGTGTGTGTGTGTGTGTGTATGTGTGTGTGTGTGTGTGTGTGTGTGTGTGAGTATGTGTGGATGTATGTGCGCGTGTCTGAGTGTGTTTCTGTATGTCAGTGTCTCGGTTCTTTCTTTATTAAATTTTGGTGTTTAACGTCGTTTTCAACCACGAAGGTTATATCGCGACGGCGAAAGGGGGGAGATGGGATAGAGCCACTTGTCAATTGTTTCTTGTTCACAAAAGCACTAATCAAAAATTTGCTCCAGGGGCTTGCAACGTAGTACAATGTATTACCTTACTGGGAGAATGCAAGTTTCCAGTACAAAGGACTTAACATTTCTTACATACTGCTTGACTAAAATCTTTACAAAAATTGACTATATTCTATACAAGAAACACTTAACAAGGGTAAAAAGAGAAACAGAATCCGTTAGTCGCCTCTTACGACATGCTGGGGAGCATCGGGTAAATTCTTCCCCCTAACCCGCGGGGGGAAGTGTCTCGGTGCTTGAGTGTCTCGGTGCTTGAGTTCAATCCACAAAAGTAACTGTAAAGACTTGCCATCAACTAAAGCTACAAATATTGCCACACTGTTTGTTTGTGTGTGTGTTTGTTTGTTTGTTTAAGTTAAGTTTGCTTGTTTGCTTCGTTGTTTGTTTGATGCCGTTACGTTCTACAACCCCTACCCGTTAAATCGACATTTCCTTTATCCTCCCTCTTTTCATTTGTATCATTCCCATCACAAACGGCTATCCTCTCAGTCTGATTATGTTGTACTTTGATAGTAGAAAACATCGCTCAAGACTCAATCTCTCTTACTGTTTCTTGAATGGACACTGTAAAATGTCTTGATGGTACAGTAATGTCACAGTAAATGTCTGTATTCGATTTCCCATCACAAAATGACTTATTATGAAGAACGAAATATTGATGTACGGTTGGAAGAGGTAAAGAACGGAAATGGGAGCGAGAGAGAGAGAAAGAGAGAGAGAGAGAGAGAGAGAGAGAGAGAGAGAGAGAGAGAGAGAGAGAGAGAGAGAGAGATAATTGAATTGAACTTTATTTAGAGAGAGAGAGAGAGAGAGAGAGAGAGAGAGAGAGAGAGAGAGAGAGAGAGAGAGAGAGAGAGAGAGAGAGAGAGAGACTCGAAGCATAGGCCCATGAACCGTTTTTCTAGGAATTTCACATGTCTGTACTTGTTTAATAACAACAAAGTTAGTAGACCCTTCCAGAAATGTAATTCAACACGTCGACGAGTTTGAGAAATGATGCACACACACAACTCAAAAACACCCCCCACACACAACCAACCCACAACCCCCCCCCCCCCCCCCACCCCCACAAGGGCCTATAGATCTATTTCGTCCACTAGTTTTACTGACCCACCCATCTGTACATAAATACCACTGATGAAAAGGCCATGCATGCCACATGAATAATTAACTATTGAGGAGCTTTAGACCTATCATGTCCACTAGTTTGACGGATTCACAGACCTGTAGATATATAGACCACTAACCTGACGTAACCGTGATTAGTGCTAAGTCGCTATAGACCTATCATGTCCACTGGTTTTAATTAGTTCACACACCTGTACATGAGACCACCGTGCTGAAATTAAAGACCATGCGTGCTGTAGGAGAACTACGTGGCTATAGCCCTACGTATCGTGTCCATGCATTAGTAATACTGATTCACACACCTTTAGATATATAGACCACTAGCACTGTGTTGAATAGACCTTGCGTGCTACAGGAGCACTGAGTGGCTATATTAAAAGACCCTTCGTGTTCCCTCGATGTGAGCATATCGACTGGTGAGTCCACAAAACCAGATTAAACCGTCACTCTGTCCGATACAGCACCAGCATCAGCAGTCAAGCACTCGTAGGACCAACGCCATGTCTTAGTCTCATCTTGCAACTACAATCAAAGTGCCTGAGCCTTTCATAGTAATATTTTCTTCAGTCATCCTAGCAGGTCAAGCCTCGATGCGATCTGTAACACGTACTTAGTACTTTGTTAGCTTGTTCCCTTTTTGAAAAATCAGACGTTATATATGCCAAGAAATTTCCTGGATCCAGGATTTCAAAAAAGCTGGGAAATCAGAGCTCACAAGCAACGCAAAATAAGGCTTTCTTAAGACCTTTTCTGATTGGCTCAGGTAGGAGGAGAGAATTACAATGGCCGCTGTAATTTGGGCTAGATCCGCCAAACAAGTTTCCGCAAAAAACACATTTGATTATTTTGTTTGGCTCATACCTCGTATCTCCCACTCTCCTCCCACTCTCTTCATCGGAGTGTTACACAAAAGCAATTGACGAATTCTGAGAGAAAAAAACTCCGTGTCAGTTTTCGACACATCCCTCGCTAGTAACTGGCCCCTCGAAAGGCAGAGGTTTTGCAAGAAAAGATCCCCCTTCCACAACCCATAAAGAAGCCGACAGAGTTATTTCCGAAAATCGTCTATTGAGTGTTCTCTCCTGCGCTCTTCA
>NW_027129668.1:0-2610 GCF_037325665.1 Littorina saxatilis | reverse complement strand
TTGGCCAAGCAATCTTCGACGAAAGCCGGACTTCGGTATTGCATTTCAGCTTGGTGGCTTAAAAATTAATGAATGACTTTGCTCATTAAAAATCTGAAAATTGTAAAAAAAAAAAAAATATCCAAATTTACGTTTATCTTATTCTTCATCATTTTCTGATTCCAAAAACATATAAATATGTTATATTCGGATTAAAAACAAGATCTGAAAATTAAAAATATAAAAATTATTATTCAAATAAAATTTCCGAAATCGATTGAAAAACAATTTCATCTTATTCCTTGTGGGTTCCTGATTCCAAAAACATATAGATGTGATATGTTTGGATTAAAAACACGCTCAGAAAGTTAAAAAGAATAGAGATAGAGAAAAGCGTGCTATCCTTCTCAGCGCAACTACTACCCCGCTCTTCTTGTCAATTTCACTGCCTTTGCATCGAGCGGTGTACTGACGATGCTACGAGTATACGCTCTTGCTGTAAAAATGCAGTGAGTTCAGTTTCATTCTGTTAGTTCGACAGCTTGACTAAATGTTGTATTTTCGCCTTACGCGGCTTGTTCTCTTTCTGTTTGTTCTCTCCTTTTTACATTTAGTCAAGTTTTGACTAAATGTTTTAACATAGAGGGGGGAATCGAGACGAGGGTCGTGGTGTATGTGTGTGTGTGTGTGTATGTGTGTCTGTCTGTCTGTCTGTCTGTCTGTGTATGTAGAGCGATTCAGACTAAACTACTGGGCCGATCTTTATGAAATTTGACATGAGAGTTCCTGGGTATGATATCCCCGGACGTTTTTTTCATTTATTCGATAAATACCTTTGATGACGTCATATCCGGCTTTTTGTAAAAGTTGAGGCGGCACTGTCACACCCTCATTTTTTCATTAAATTGATTGAAATTTTGGCAAAGCAATCTTCGACGAAGGCCGGGGTTTAACTAATGAATGAGTTTGGTCATTAAAAATCGGAAACTTGTAATTAAAATTATTTTTTTATTAAACGATCCAAAAACAATTTCATCTTATTCTTCGTCATTTTCTGATTCCAAAAACATATACATATGTTATATTTGGATTAAAAACAAGCTCTGAAAATTAAAAATATAAAAATTATGATCAAAATTAAATTTCTGAAATCGTTTTAAAAACTATTTCATCTTATTCCTTGTCGGTTCCTGATTCCAAAAACATATAGATATGATATGATTGGATTAAAAACACGCTCAGAAAGTTAAAACGAAGAGAGGTACAGTAAAGCGTGCTATGAAGCACAGCGCAATCGCTACCGCGCCAAACAGGCTCGTCACTTTCACTGCCTTTTGCACTAGCGGCGGACTACGTTCAGTTTCATTCTGTTAGTTCGACAGCTTGACTAAATGTTGTATTTTCGCCTTACGCGGCTTGTTCTCTTTCTGTTTGTTCTCTCCTTTTTTACCTCTTTTTTGGCAGTCTATCTGTTTTTTGATTTTTGATTCTTTTTGTGTGTGCTTTGTTTCACAGGATTATTTGAAACAAATGCCGAGGTTGTGTGTTTCACATTAATGAATCGTGCAGGGTCTGTCTTTAAGTTGTAAAACGGAAAAATATCCACTCAATTTCTTCTGTAACAGGATTATCTGAAGCAAGTGCTGGAGACTGATCTGAAAGCTACCATCCACTTTGCACGCGTCTTCATGAAACCAGGGTCAGTATTGTGAATGCGTTTGCCTTTTTGCCCGCTGTGTGTCCACCAGTATGTCTGTCTGTCTGTTTGTTTTTCTGTGTCTGTGTGCCCGTCAATGTTCTGCTGTCTTTGCCCATGGCTGCATTGCTTGGTATTCTTTTCTTAGCAATTCATGTCTTCAGTATTGTTGACTCTATTTGTCTTGCAGCCTGAACGAGTCTCCCTCTCCCATCCTCTCTTTTTCCTCACTATTACTCTCTTCTTTGTTATAACTCTCAGCATTTCGTCTCTTTAAATAAATAAAAAAAAGAAGTAAAGATCAAGCTTCCCCAATAAATAAAGATCACTCGACACCCCCCCCCCCTGCCCACACACACACATATATGTAAAAAAAAAAAAAATTTTAAACCACACACAAACAAACACATTATGAACATAGAAGAAAATAGCAACAGGTTCCATAGGCGGTTATGTCTGACACCTTCGCACTAATCAAACCCTCCTCTAACCCCCCCCCCTCTACCCTCTTCCTGCCGCCACCCACGCACAGGAATTATGCATCTGATGGAAGTAATGAGTGCAGAAAATGAAGTCATTTGTGAAATTCCTAACATGTATAGGCCCTATATCCAATGCAGAATCGGATGGCAGTCGTATGGTGTTTTTAACTGATGTATTGTCTTCTGTAACTGGAACTCTCCGGAATTTCCTTTTCTCGGAGACTATGGCTTCTTCTGTCACGATTTGTTTCATTAATGATTTTAGTTTCGTTGGTCGTTTATAGTTGTTTTGTGTGTGGGCATGTCTGTATGGGAGATTTTCATATAATCTAAAAACACCATTTGTGTCTATAACTATAAGTGTTGTTTTACTTTTGTTGATGGTTGTAGTTATTTTTGTGTATGTCTGGATGGAATATGTATTCTTTATTATCATCATGTTGTATTTTAGTT
>NW_027129667.1:0-27500 GCF_037325665.1 Littorina saxatilis | reverse complement strand
GAGAGACTCAGACTCAGACTCAGACTCAGAACGTTATTACAAAAGGATAAAGGTTTTAGGCAAAGCCTATTCTTCCAACCTGTCCTTTATACAACACATAAAGACAGACGGACATAAAAAATAAACATTCAATCATATAAGATACAGAAATACATTGTATGGATTGCAACACAATGTGCATTTAAGGAATTATATAAGGAGAACTCAAAAATTACAAAATTACATTGACATAGTTAAACCTTTCATTTTGAGAATTAAGTTGCTCAAATTAGCTACACATCCGTTAACGCTAGTTGTCACAAAGATGTGATTAGCATATTTGTGAGGTGAAACCACGTCATGGTTTTAACCTCCCTAAATATTGATGTGCGATGCGTAGGTGACCGGAGAGGCGTTATCACGGGTTTTGTGCGTTGCACGAGAAAACCATAGTTTGACATGAGTTGTGTTTATGAGACATGTAGCTGGTCTGGGTGTAATATCGTCACAAAGCTCAACATTTTCAACCAGTGAGGTTTTCAGCGTGTGTCAAGTTTGTCGGGGACAAACACTCTTTCAAGAGACGGGTCTCTTAAGGTAAATGATTTACTATGTTGTATATTATTGAAGTTGGAATACATAGCTGGAATGTAAATGTTAGTGTATACAAAGTGCACTAAATTCTAGTGTGAAGTTCTGAGAGAATTCTTGTTGTGATTGTATTATGGTTTTCGTTGGTAAATTCTTGAGCATAATTGCTGTTACGCATTTATGTTATGTTTAAGACAGTGATACTATGTGTGGTAGTGTCAGTGATGGATTAAGTGATTCATGGATGAAGTATAGTTGGATTTTGTCTGTGGACGGAATGTGAATGTAGAATGAACGAGAGAGATGTTTACATGACTTTAGTTTAGGAAGAGGAGATCGTTTAAGAGAATGTGTATTAAGACTTGGGTTAATTCTTTAGGAGGTTCCATGAGGGTTTTTCCATGGCGTGGACAAGGGAGGGACCTTACACGGGAGAATGCGGAGCGATGGTGGGGGAAGAGACCACATCGGCGCAGAGATGGCTAAACGGAGGAGTTTCCATCGTTACCGGTCGTAGCGACGACGGTTTATTTCGCTAATGGCGGAAATGTTTCTCGGGGAGAAACGTGACAGGTGTGTGTTGGCACCTATAAGGAAAGTTTCTGGGAATTCATCATCTACGGGATTCAACGACACAAGGATGTGTAAATGACGACATGTAGTGAGCCGTGATACGAACTCGTGAGTGTTGGTCAGCACTTTATCTTGTGCGTTAATCTATCTTTGAGAAAGTATCTTTATACTATGTATTTACATGCATTGAGTGAATGCTATATGTTGTGTGAACTGTGTGTTCAAGTTGATTTGTATTGATGTATTTGAAGTGAAGAATTTTGTTATATTTTGGTGAGGAAATATAAGTCTGTATCCTCCCAAAATTCTGTGTTTGGAGTGTGTTGGTGTGAAGTTTGAAGTCAGTGTAAAAAGATAGGGCAGAACACGTTTTCAAAATAGATCCTTTATTCACACTACAATCCACTTCATGACACTAGTACAAAATGTTCAACAACATAACAATCGAACAAGACATTTCATTCACGAATGATGTGTGAACGTGACTGTCTCTTAAACATTTTCACTGAAGTTGCATTTCTTGTCTGTTGGGGGAAAGAGTTCCAGAGAAAAGCTCCCGAGAAGGCTAAGCTCGATTTGTAGAGGTCTATGCGAGGTATAGGAGGAATGATTTTTTGGGACCCATATCTTTTTGTGGCATGTTTGAAATGTGATTGCAAATATTTAGGACAGTCGTCATTTATAATTTTATACATGAACACCGCCTTGTTTAACGTCAACTGATCTTTCAAGGGGAGGGAATTCAGGAGCTTTAGTTTATCATCCGTGGACCTATTCAAATCATGCAGAATAAGTTTTGCAGCTCGGCGATGCAGGGAATTGAGTCTTTTTAAATGAACATCACTGCAGTTATCCCAAAGTGTCGAAGCGAAGTTTATATGAGGCATTATGTGGGCGTAATAGAACATTTTGAGTGCTTCAGAATCGGCGTAATGCCTTAATTTTGATAACAGGTACAAATTCTTTGATACTACTTTGCAAATATTACTCAAATGAGTTTGCCATTTCAACTCTTGATCAATGGTGACACCTAATAGTCTATGTTCCCTAACTTGCTGCACTTGAGTTTAAGCAACTGACAGTTGTAATAGTAAAGGACCTAACTGGTGTTTTTGTCTTGTGGTTATCACCATACTCTTTGTTTTAATCGGATGAATGATCATTGCATTAGAAACGCACCACTCAGTGATTACATCCACACTTGTTTGAAGAGAAGAGTTGACGGATTCCAAAGATGTTTGATTGGTGTGAACAGAAGAATCATCCGCGAAGAACTCACATCTAACTTTTTCATCGGACACATGCAGGGGTAAGTCATTTATATAAATACAGAACAAGATAGGTCCTAGTACAGACCCTTGAGGGACACCACTCCTGACAAACTCGGTTGACGAAGTTTTACAGTTAATGGATGCATACTGTTTTCGTTTTGAAAGATACGATTCAAAAAAGGCACAGACGGAGTCGTCTTTTAAATAGCACTTTAATTTTTTCAGTAGAAGTGAGTGATCTACTAGGTCAAAGGCTTTCTTAAAGTCCAGAAACAACGCTCCCGTTATTTCTGCTTTGTTTATTGCTGACAGTCAAGTCTCGCATAAGGATCTTAAGGCGGTGTGGCAGGAATGCTTCGAGCGGAATCCAGACTGAAAAGAATGAAACAGATTCATTTGTCCCATATATGCCAGTAGGTGTTTTTGTATGTGCTTCTCTAAGGGTTTAGATAGAACAGGTAAGAGGGAAATAGGTCTAAAGTTGTTTGGGTCTGTAAGATCCTTATTTTTTGGAAGTGGTTATACCTGTGCACACTTTAAAATAGAAGGGAACACATTTTGTTGTATGCTTAGGTTATAAACATAAGTTAGGGAATCAACAATGTAAGGTAAAGCAAGTTTTAGCAACTTGACTGGAATCTTGTCTGGACCCATTGACTTCTTATTCGCCATTATTTTGTTCTACCAGTTTTCCTACCTCGTGCACTGAGATTGCAGGAATAGAAAATGTGTCAGTTTGAGTCAACTTTTGTCCACAGAATGTTTTTAATTTTTCAAAACAATCATCCGTATCAAGGGAATCATTTTGCTTGAGACAAGATTTTAGGTTGTCTGCTAGCGAAATGAAGTGAGAAAGAGAGAGAGAGAAAGAGAGAGAGAGAAAGGATAGAGGTTTAAGGCGACGCCTTTTATTACAACCGGTCCTTACTTCTAATACAAATGTCTAATAAATGATAAACAAGTAAAGCAACATGACAAATAAACAAAGTAAACAAGCGAACCAGCAAACAATCGACAAGTAAGCAAACAAGCAAATAAACATAAACAGCAAAATGACAAAGTAAGCAACATACAAATCGAAAGCGAAACATGCAACATGTTAATTGAGGTTACACATGTAAAGTGATCGACAGTAAAATTCACACGATACCAACGTTTACACTAATGCTAGTAATGATTATATGGTGTAAATGATGATGATGATGATGATGCTGATGATGCTGATGATGATGCTGCTGCTGCTGCTGATGATGATGAGAGAAAGAGAGAAAGAGAGAGAGAGAGAGAGAGAGAGAGAGAGAGAGAGAGAGAGAGAGAGATAGAGAAAGAGAGAGACAGAAAGAGAGAGAGAGAAAGAGAGAGAGAGAAAGAGAGAGAGACAGAAAGAGAGAGAGACAGAGAGAGAGAGAGAGAGAGAGAAAGAGAGAGACAGAAAGAGAGAGACAGAAAGATAGATAGAGAGAGAGAAAGAGAGAGAGAAAGAGAGAGAAAGGGAAAGAGAGAGAGGTAGAGAGGGGTGGGGTGGGCTTGGAAATCAGCGAACGGAGGTACATGCAATCTAAGCGCGGAACAAAAAAACAGAATAACGGACGGGTTTGCATGTTTGATAGGTCGCGAGCCGCTTGGCAAGGACTGGAGGGTGCGTTCAGAAAATAGCTGTTGCGACATATACCACAATGTGCGACAAACAAGACTTCAGGGGAGTATGAACTACGGCCAGCACGAACGAAGCAGACGTGACGAAACTGCCCGCTGTCTGCGAGTTAGTAATGCCCAAAACAAAATAATCCAAAAACATCCATAGCCTTTTTTTGTAAAAGAAATAATGAAATGGTTTAATAAAGCACCACCTATCACGTTTGCCATAGACACACACACACACACACACACACACACACACACACACACACACACACACACACATACACACACATACACCCACACACACACACACACACACACACATACAAACACACACACACACACACACACACACACACACACACACACACACAGAACTACACACTCAGAATTATCAGGTTTCAAGCAAAGCAATCAAATCAATCAAGAACTCTTCTGTGGCATCAGCTACGTAAGTGTCTTCGACGATTTGGACATACAGAAAAGAAAACAAGCAAACAAGTCTATTAAACCAGCGGACTGGTTGACGAACTGTTAATGGAATTGCATCGCCCAAACAATTGGTGATTGAATCCACGTTTTTGGGTGAGAGACACCCCCCCCCCCCTCCCCCCTCATCAACACCAACACCACCAACTTCCTCCACTCTACTCACGAAAAGAACAACACCCAGAAAGCACAGAAAAAAAAGAAGAAGCGATTTTCCCAAATTGAAGGTGAAATATTGCGTCTGTGTTGTGTTGTGGAAGGGAGATTGCGCCAATTGGATATTGCGACTGTCTGCTGACACAGGGGGGTATGAAATACGGCCAGCACGGACGAAGCGGACGTGACAAACTGCCCGCTGTCTACGAATGGCCGTACATCATCGAACCCGCGTCTGTCTCCTGACCGCTGTACCAAGGCGCACCCCTTGATTCTGGTCATAAATAAAAAGTCAAAGTATTGCCTTCTGTAAGACTTCTCTGTAATTTCCTTGAAACCTTGTACTGTAATCGATACCATCTTCCTTTCTGGGAATGTAAAGCGTATTGTTTTGTCAATAACAAACGTTCCAACAACCTACCTTTCTTGTTTTTTGTTTCTTGAAACCTTGATCAATAGTATAGAAAACAATCAGTTGGGAGGATGCTGGTTGCATTTTTCTTACTTTCACTAAAGCCTTTTTTTTTAATCAATCGTCTGATGATGGTTTCTGTTCCTATATATACTGGGGACTGTCGTTGATATTTCGCTAGCACTACTAACAATATTGCCTTTTATAGATGATCGATAGTGGAACAATTTGTGTAAGATGTTGCTGTTTCTTACGTTCACCAATCCTTACTTTTACTTATTCTTACTTTCTCCAATCCTTAATTTCATCAATTCTTACTTTCACCAATTCTTAGTTTCACCAATGTTTACTTTCAAAAATCCCGACTTTCACCATTTCTTACTTTCAGCAATTCTTACTTTCACCAAAGTCCTTCTTTCGGTAAAACAAAACAAGTCGCGTAAGGCGAAATTACTACATTTAGTCAAGCTGTGGAACTCACAGAATGAAACTGAACGTAGTCCGCCGCTAGTGCAAAAGGCAGTGAAAGTGACGAGCCTGTTTGGCGCGGCAGCGGTTGCGCTGTGCTTCATTGCACGCTTCAAGTTACTGCACCTCTCTTCGTTTTAACTTTCTAAGCGTGTTTTTAATCCAAACATATCATATCTATATGTTTTTTGAATCAGGAACCGACAAGGAATAAGATGAAATAGTTTTTAAATCGATTTCGGAAATTTAATTTTGATCATAATTTTTATATTTTTAATTTTCAGAGCTTGTTTTTAATCCAAATATAACATATGTATATGTTTTTGGAATCAGTAAATGACGAGGAATAAGATGAAATTGTTTTTGGATCGTTTAATAAAAAAAATGTTTTAATTACAAGTTTCCGATTTTTAATGACCAAACTCACTCATTAGTTTTTAAGCCACCAAGCTGAAATGCAATACCGAAGTCCGGGCTTCGTCGAACATTACTTGACCAAAATGTCAACCAATTTGGTTAAAAAATGAGGGCGTGACAGTGCCGCCTCAACTTTCACGAAAAGCCGGATATGACGTCATCAAAGACATTTATAAAAAAAAAAGAAAAAAAAACGTATGGGGATATCATACCCAGGAACTCTCATGTCAAATTTCATAAAGATCGGTCCAGTAGTTTGGTCTGAATCGCTCTACACGCACGCACGCACACACACACGCACACCCACACACGCCCACACACACACACCCACACACACCCACACACACACACGCACACACACACATACACACACACACACATACACCACGACCCTCGTCTCGATTCCCCCTCTATGTTAAAACATTTAGTCAAAACTTGACTAAATGTAAAAAGAAGAAGTAAAAGTATTACCTTCTTTAAGACGTGTCTATTATCAGTGAAATAAGGTTGTCCTGAAAAAAAAGTCTGTTTGCAGGTTATCATTTGCCAATGCTGGTTGCATGTTCTTAGTTTTAAAACAGCCTTACCTCTTGTAATTAATTGAAACAAACAAACAAATAAACACAAATACAAATATAATCTTACCAACTTGTATATCTTGGGCGCGTTACCAAGGCACAGTGATAGCTTCTGGTAATAAGTCAAGAGTAAAAATGTCACCTCATGTGAAACTCCTGTGATCAATGTAAAAACAAAGTGGTAAAAGGATGCCAGTTGTATTTTTGACTTTCACTAAAACTGTGCGTTTTGTTATCAATAAAAAGTAAAAGTATTACCTTTTCAGAAGGACCGGCACGGTTGGCCTAGTGGTAAGGCGTCTGCCCCGTGATCGGGAGGTCGTGGGTTCGAACCCCGGCTGGGTCATACCTAAGACTTTAAAATTGGCAATCTAGTGGCTGCTCCGCCTGGCGTCTGGCATTATGGGGTTAGTGCTAGGACTGGTTGGTCCGGTGTCAGAATAATGTGACTGGGTGAGCCATGAAGCCTGTGCTGCGACTTCTGTCTTGTGTGTGGCGCACGTTATATGTCAAAGCAGCACCGCCCTGATATGGCCCTTCGTGGTCGGCTGGGCGTTAAGCAACCAAAACAAAACAAAAAAAACAAAAAAAAACTTTTCAGAAGCGGTCATGAAATAAGGTTCCTTTTTACATCCAGCCTTCGCCCATTAGAGGGACTATTCTACAGATGTTACGCTTTCAAAATGTCTGTTGATAGACTTTTCTTTTTAAAGGGCAATAATAACTTCCTGCTTTAGTTATCAAGACAATCGTTTGGTACATTTAGAGCCAGTGTGCAATTCTGATTTGTTGTTTTCTTTTGCTAAGTTCAGGGATATATTAAAGGCATCCGTTTATCTGAACCAAAAGAAAAGATGGTTCTACCAAAAATATAGATGCTTTCACCAAAAGAAAAGATGGTTTGAGTGACACAGAATTTAAGTACCAAAACAAAATTTGATCCGCCAAAAGAATTGCTGTTTGAACAAAAAATGAAATCCGAGTCAAGGTTTTTGTTCCAATCCCGATAAGATAAGATAATTCTTAATTATTGATGATTGGTTGGTTGGTTGTTGTCTATTATCGTCTCTTTAGCTGATATTGGTATCCGAGACCGATGCAATAGTTTTCCCTTTCTCAGTTTACATGGTAACTTCCATGCTTAAAACTATTTAAAATCAGGTCTATTGCTGTAAAAAGAAGGTTCTAAAAGTTCACACCTTTCACGTTTTTTACTTCAAATCTTTTAAAACAAATCTTAATTTCCTTTCAAAATTAAAAAATCTGGTCCGGGGGAACATGATCCCGGAATAAACAGTGTCTGCATTGTAGTGTTTGTCACGAATCTCTTGAACGTCTACACACTTGGTGAGGACGTGTACAATGGTCCATGGTTCATCTTACCCAAAACAGTATCATGGTGGATCTTCACCTTTCAACAGATATTTTTTGTTTGTTTGTTTGCTTAACGCCCAGCCGACCACGAAGGGCCATATCAGGGCGGTGCTGCTTTGACATATAACGTGCGCCACACACAAGACAGAAGTCGCAGCACAGGCTTCATGTCTCACCCAGTCACATTATTCTGACACCGGACCAACCAGTCCTAGCACTAACCCCATAATGCCAGACGCCAGGCGGAGCAGCCACTAGATTGCCAATTTTAAAGCCTTAGGTATGACCCGGCCGGGGTTCGAACCCACGACCTCCCGATCACGGGGCGGACGCCTTACCACTAGGCCAACCGTGCCGGTTCTTTCAACAGATACGAATGTATGATGTAAGGGGGACCAATGTGGAGGCAAAAAAGAAGTGTCGCCTCTCTGTTGTCAAGGTTAATGGCATAATCAAACAGGTTCCTTTTAACATCCAGCCTTCGCCCATGAGAGGGAATATTCTAAAGATTGAATTGTATTGTATTGCAGTATTGTATTGTATAGTATTGTATTGTAGTGTTTTGTATTGTATTGTATTGTATTGTATTGTGTTGTATTGTATTGTATTGTATGGTATTGTATTGCATTGTATTGTATTGTATTGTATTGTATTGTATTGTATTGTATTGTATTGTATTGTAGATTTATAGTATTACATTCTGTACTGTCGTCAATTGTAATTATCCATCTTAAGTTAATCAAGAAAAAACGCCTTCTCTCGAATATAACGCGAGCAAATTTTATTTTTTGTTTTTGTAAGAACTGTTGATTGTTCGACCGTACGGTAAGGGAGACCACACTACCACCACGACCACCACCATCATCAACGACGACGACGACAACGAAGAAAATGAAGCAGAAGAAAAATGGCAACAACAAAATATAACAACAACAACAACAAAAACAACATGACCTGAGACCATGCCAACAAAACGTAGATAGAAATCAAGTGCAGGAACACGCATGATAACGGTCACACACACAAAAACAAAAAAGTAAATAAATAAATACAAATGTAAAAAAAAAATGTAACAAGCAAGCAACTAAACAAACAAATTAAACAAACACCTACCTTATTCTCAAACGGTACAAGTCACATTCTGATCCCGTCTCAAAACACCTTCTCCCTTTTTCCACCCTTTTCAACCACTATTTTTTTTTCCAGAACACAAGCGACTTGCGCACGGGGCCGCATGCAGCATAGCGCAAAAAGTCACGGCAGCGTTTTTCAACGAATGATAAATATGGCGGCCAGGTCCGAAGCGCAATCAGCTATTTCGGTTCGTCGCACCGGACTCAGAAAGTCATATATCTTCTGACAGACTGCTAGGCGAAAGAGTGACCCGCAAAACCCTTTGGGGCCAGAGAGCGAGAGAGGAGGCTGACTGCAGGAAGAAGCAACAAGAAGAAAGTGAAAGAAAGAAAGTAAGTGTGTCGGTGTCATTTAAACGGCGGCGTTTCAGGTGACGGTTCCACGTATTAGAAGCATGTTTGGAGCGTAGATAATAACGAACGAAAGACAAAGACGGGCGGAGAAAATAAAAAAATAAAAACGAAGAGAAATGAAGTTTTCTTGGTGTCGTTTTCTCAAGAAACTGGTGTAACTTTCAGAAGGAGCAAAACAAAACGGAATACAGAATGCTTTTCTGCGATCAGGTTTCAAACGCGGCTGTTTTTTGTCTGTGTAGATGAAGCGAAAGTTGCAAAAGTTTTGTTGCTGTCAATTTTGTTCTCAGGTTAAACAGATCTGTCTTCTATTTTGCTTGCAAGTTTTCGTGTTAGCTTTCTTGTGTTTCTATTGGTTTCGGTTTGAAGGTGAAGAGAGAGAGAGAGAGAGAGAGAGAGAGAGAGAGAGAGAGAGAGAGAGAGAGAGAGAGAGAGAGAGAGAGAGAGAGAGAGAGAGAGAGAATTGAATTGAATTTAATTGAAATGTGTTTTACAAGGGTGACAGAATAAGCAATGTATACATGCTTTTTTTCATCCGGCCCTCGCCCATTGAGGGGTAACAAACAAGAAGAAATAAAAGATAAGTTTAACTATAGTACAAATGACATATTTACCATAATTAACAATCATGTCAAGCAACCAATAAGACATTTTAAGATGCATTGTGATTCTTTAGTAATGCTTGAAAATTATATATAACAGAGAAATATTTGTTTGTATAAAAAAAAATCCTTCATATACATATACATATATATATATATATATATATATATATATAAAAGAAAGTCTCTGCTGACTTTCAATTGTTTCTTTCACAATTTCTGATGTTTTATATATATATATATATATATATATATATATATATATTTAGAGAGAGAGAGAGAGAGAGAGAGAGAGAGAGTGAGAGAGAGAGAGAGAGAGAGAGAGAGAGAGAGAGAGAGAGAGAGAGAGAGAGAGAGAGAGAGAGAGAGAGAGAGAGATTACTTACATCAGTATCTGCTTTCGTCTATGAAAGAAGGGCAAGCATGTTTAACTTACTCAGATAGAGACAAACAGAGATAATGTCAGGCCCTTCTCCTTAGAAATGATCAGAGTCTCCTGATAATTTTCAGTTTAGTTTCCTTGACTCAAGGATGCATATTGATAATGTTGTAATCCTTTCAAAACAAAACGTGGTATTGACAAAATTAATGTGAGAATTGATTCAACATTTCGAGACAGAAAAGAGAGTACATTATAATTCTTCAAATCCTTCGGTCGTCTACCTCGACTTATGTTGCAGGTACAAGTTACACTTCATATACAAACAGAACTGCACAGAAAACAGCAAATCCGCTTGCACATTGTTGATCGTAGTCACAGTGACATCGTTAAAGAAGCACGTGAACAAATGCTTGCCAATTCAGATTGTTATAATGTGTGTTCAAGCAGGGATGACGTTGTGTGGTTAAAAAACAAACAAAAAAACAATGCAAATGAAAGAAAGAACGGACAGTAAACAAAACAGTGTTTATCCAAAATGTATCAAAAGATCGGACTTCGGAAAATATATTGAAATGATGTTACAATCATACGGGGAAAAAAAAGGTTTTACCACAAACATGAGCTGGAATTGAACAAGACCCCTCAACGTGTTGAACAGGTTGCTTTTGAGGTCTTGGTGAAAAGCAGCAAATGAGATTATATTATTTTGAGAGTTTTTCCCGTCTAGGTTTTATTGAAGGAGCATCGCACTTTTTTTCCTTGCGTTTTTCTTGGAGAAGAGTATAGTACACTCGTTGTCATGCACGTTCTTTTAATTTACGATAGCCAGTTGTTCCTGTCACCTTTGACCCGGCCCGGTGGCGCGAGTCGTACGTTGTGATATTTCATGTCATCAACTTCACAGGAGAAAAAAAGACAGCTACCATTACTTACTGGCTAAAAACAATATGTCTTTATCTCTTCGAAAATAAACCGGCACGGTGGCCTAGTGGTAAGGCGTCCGCCCCGTGATCGGGAGGTCGTGGGTTCGAACCCCGGCCGGGTCATACCAAAGACTTTAAAATTGGCAATCTAGTGGCTGCTCCGCCTGGCGTCTGGCATTATGGGGTTAGTGCTAGGACTGGTTGGTCCGGTGTCAGAATAATGTGACTGGGTGAGACATGAAGCCTGTGCTGCGACTTCTGTCTTGTGTGTGGCGCACGTTATATGTCAAAGCAGCACCGCCCTAATATGGCCCTTCGTGGTCGGCTGGGCGTTAAGCAAACAAACAAACAAACAAACAAACTTCGAAAATAGATACTTTAATAGGTCAAACGAATTGTTATGTTCACCCCAACACTTTTTTCAACTACTTTTCATCAGTTTTACAATGTGTTATCGTAGATATTCTCTTGAACTTTTAGAAATTCAGCTTGCATTGGGAGTCAGTAAGCACAGTAAAGTGTGTTTACATTTTTGCCCTTCTTCTTCTTCTTTGTTCATGGGCTTAGACTCCCACGTTCACTCATGTTTTTAGCACGAGTGGATTTGTACATGTATGACCGTTTTTACCCCGCCATTCAGGCAGCATACGCCGATTTCGGGGGAGGCATGCTGGGTATTTTTGTGTTTCTATAACCCACCGAACTCTGACATGGACTACAGGATCTTTTCCGTGCGCACTTGGTCTTGTGCTTGCGTGTACACACGAAGGGGGTTAAGTCACTAGCAGGTCTGCACATAAGTCGACCTGGGAGATCGGATATATTGGTCCAGCTATGACCTCACGTTTCTCCAATTAGGGGCTTCAGTCAACACTGTCCGAAGTCGCAGAAATGGCCACATATATCGTCGATGCGTCACCATTATTTTGTTACTTCGTATTTCATTCACGGGAATCATCTTTCTCAGAACCCTCGATTATAAAAGCGTCCTGTTTTTTGAAAACCTTGCTTCTTCCAATTTTCCGTTCATGATGTCTGTCATTGTACAACCATTTCCTTCGACCCTGGTGTTGGGGGGGGGGGGGGTGTTCCAATGTACTCATTAGCGTAAACTTGGCATGCAAACTAGTGCAACAAATAGTTTGTTTCGCCGTAATGGTATTCAGTAGCAAATCCAAAAACAAAAAGACTACCAACGTTCCAAAATTCAGAATCAAAAAACAAGAAAGATAAGATTTCGTTATTGTTTGTCTGTGCACTTAAAAGACCGTTGGGTCGATATATTTGTGAATGTATTGTTTTGTCGATAGCACACGTTCCATCAACCTACCTTTCTTGTTTTTTGATTCGGTATTCAATAGCAACAAGTGACTGAGACATTACATTTTCTTGGAAAACGGTGCTTTTTCACATTATATGTTGTACTTATAGTAGCAGAAGCTTAAAAAACATGGTGTAACAATGAACCGCTTACTATATATAGATATAAGAAAACAGTGATCTTAATTAATTTGAGCAATGGCAATTTGTTTCTCTCTCCAAACAAGCATAGGCCGATACGGATTATATTCAGAGTTCGATGCAATGGCAAACACAAAGGTCTTAAATGGAACCATGAAACGTCCTGTGTTGCATGCTTCACCGTGACCAGCTCGACCCGTCTTAGTTCTCAGTTTTCGGCTAGCCAGGTTTTAGTAGTCTCGACCAGTACTAACCCTAGTTTGTTAGTGTCCGTCATTTAGTTTTATGCTAGCAGATTGACTAAATGTTTTGATATGGCTTGACGCGACTTGTTAATCTATTCAGAATGACTACCCGACGATAACACATCCCTCTAAAAAAAAAAGACATCAAAAGAAGCGGCGGGAGACAGCAGACATTACAAATGGCAGAGGCACGGCAAAAACGCCAGCTCATCACTATATATAACAAGAAAGGACATTCCACATGTGTGGACAGACACATCCGTTACACTGCACGCGTTGTGTGCCATGTCGCAGTCACACGCCGTGTCATTAAACACACACGACGTGATGGATTAAGGGAGGGAGGAACACACAGAGGCGACGACGACAAAAAAAGGGGGGGGGGGGGGGGGGGGGAGGGGACGACACAGAAAAAACAACAAGTCGCGTAAGGCGAAAATACAATATTTAGTCAAGTAGCTGTCGAACTCACAGAATGAAACTGAACGCAATGCCATTTTTCAGCAAGACCGTATACTCGTAGCATCGTCAGTCCACCGCTCATGGCAAAGGCAGTGAAATTGACAAGAAGAGCGGGGTAGTAGTTGCGCTAAGAAGGATAGCACGCTTTTCTGTACCTCTCTTTGTTTTAACTTTCTGAGCGTGTTTTTAATCCAAACATATCATATCTATATGTTTTTGGAATCAGGAACCGACAAGGAATAAGATGAAAGTGTTTTTAAATTGATTTCGACAGTTTAATTTTGATAATAATATTTATATATTTAATTTTCAGAGCTTGTTTTTAATCCGAATATAACATATTTATATGTTTTTGGAATCAGCAAATGATGGAGAATAAGATAAACGTACATTTGGATCGTTTTATAAATTTTTATTTTTTTTAAAAATTTTCAGATTTTTAATGACCAAAGTCATTGATTAATTTTTAAGCCACCAAGCTGAAATGCAATACCAAAGTCCGGGCTTCGTCGAAGATTACTTGACCAAAATTTCAACCAATTTGGTTGAAAAATGAGGGCGTGACAGTGCCGCCTCAACTTTCACGAAAAGCCGGATATGACGTCATCAAAGACATTTATCAAAAAAATGAAAAAAACGTTCGGGGATTTCATACCCAGGAACTCTCATGTCAAATTTCATAAAGATCGGTCCAGTAGTTTAGTCTGAATCGCTCTACACACACACACACACACACAGACACACAGACACACACACACACGCACATACACCACGACCCTCGTTTCGATTCCCCCTCGATGTTAAAATATTTAGTCAAAACTTGACTAAATATAAAAAAGGACAAAAAACAAAAAGGTAAAAAGCAAAGAAAAAAGCCCCCAAAAAGCACACACACACACACACACACACACACACACACATACGGACGAGGAGCACCTTAGGTACCGGTCATACGCAGACGGATCTGTGTGACTTCTGTACGTACGAAATCCACATTAGGTACCGTTTGGCTATACACAGTGTGTAACCCGTACGGACGAAGGCGTTAAGTACCTGTTTCCTATACACACTGGTGGTTGTGTATAGTGTCAGTAAAGTGTGAATAGGTGAGGATGGAACTTTAACCGTCGATCACTTTACATGTATAACCTCAATTAATATGTTGCATGTTTTGCTTTTGATTTGTATGTTCCTTACTTTGTCATTTTGTTGTTTATGTTTATTTGCTTGTTTGCTTACTTGTCGATTGTTTGCTGGTTCGTTCGTTTACTTTGTTTATTTGTCATGTTGCTTTACTTGTTTATCATTTATTAGACATTTGTATTAGAAGTAAGGACCGGTTGTAAGAAAAGGCGTCACCTTAAACCTCTATCCTTGAAAAATAAAGTTCCATCATCATCATCATCATCTCTCTCTCTCTCTCTCTCTCTCTCTCTCTCTCTCTCTCTCTCTCTCTCTCTCTCTCTCTCTCTCTCTCTCTCTCTCTCTCTCTCTCTCTCTCTCTTTACATTTAGTCAAGTTTTGTCTGTGCCGGTGTGCGTGCGCGTGTGTAGAGCGATTCAGAGTAAACTACTGGACCGATCTTTATGAAATTTGACATGAGAGTTCCTGGGTATGATATCCCCGGATTTTTTTTTCGATAAATGTCTTTGATGACGTCATATCCGGCTTTTTGTAAAAGTTGAAGCGGCACTGTCACACCCTCATTTTTGAATCAAATTGATTGAAATTTTGGCCAAGCAATCTTCGACAAAGGTCGGACTTCGGTTTTGTATTTAAGCTTGGTGGCTTAAAAATGTATTAATGACTTTGGTCATTACAAATCTGAAAATTGTAAATAATTGTTTTTTTATAAAACGATCCAAATTTACGTTCATCTTATTCTTCATTATTTTCTGATTCCAAAAACATATAAATATGTTATATTCGGATTAAAAACAAGCTCTCAAAATTAAAAATATAAAAAATTCTGATCAAAATCAAATTTCCGAAATCGATTAAAAAACAATTTCATCTTATTCCTTGTCGGTTCCTGATTCCAAAAACATATAGATATGATATGTTTGGATTAAAAACACGCTCAGAAAGTTAAAACGAAGAGAGGTACAGAAAAGCGTGCTATGCAGCACAGCGAAACCATCACCGCGCTAAACAGTCTCGTCAGTTTCACTGGGTTTTGCGCGAGCGGCGGACTACGGTCACTGTGAAAAAATGCAGTGCGTTCAGTTTCATTCTGTGAGTTCCACAGCTTGACTAAAATGTAGTAATTTCGCCTTACGCGACTTGTTTTTTTGGGTTTTTTTTTAAATTGGAGAAAACCGGTTTCTTTTTTTGTTGGTTTTTTTTGTGTGGTTTGCATGGTTGTTTATACAAAAAGCAATTGAGGAGCCATAGATGGTTACTTTTTTTTCTCCTTTTTTTTCTTTTTTTGTTTTTCTTATTCTCGTCCATCCGCTCCCTCCCACCCCCCTCATAATATTCACAAACGTCATATATCACTTCACCTCATCTCGACTTATACATTACTCACAATCTTCTAATGTACATTTTATTTTCCAATAATGATACTATTCAAATCGTATCTATCACCATACTAATATTTACTAATACACATTTTTGCAATCAAAATAATGTGATTAAGTACCTTATTATTTTGGCATATATTACTAGGTTGATAACCAAACAAGACATCGTGTTCTGAGAGGTGCACATTTGATCCTGTATTTCTAAAAATATAATGGACAACATTTTCCCAAAAGCTCGTCAACTTCTCACATTGACAAAAAAAGTGTTCAACATAATCAATGTGTTTACAAAATGTACATAATTTTGTTTCTCTAATTTTCATTTTATTTAATAATATATTCGTGGGATAGATATTATGTAATATTTTTCATTGTAACAATCGCAATCTTTCTTCTTTTGTACATTTGCTTGCTAACAGCCAATGACTGTGATCTAGTTTAACCTGATATTTATGTAACCAAAATGTAGCAGCGCAAGGCTCGCTCGCTTTAGACTGGACTATCAGCATGCGAATCTTTCTCGCGGAGGGGTTAATGATCACAGGGTTCCGTGTGTCAAGGTCATTATTGTGTTCGCCTGCTCGCGGGCTGGCTGTGTTTTTGCGAAGTGCAAGCGCTCGCACAGCAGTCTTCACTGCGCGGTACTCAAAAAATCTAGAGGGACTGTATCCTTTCTTTGTGCACAGCTGGTTAAAAGGAATCATATCTCCGTTAACCCAAATATCTTTCACCATATCTAAATGCGCTTCTATCCATTTTTTTAAATATAAGCTTTTATTTTTATAAACCACTTTTATATTGTTCCACAAACATTGATCGCCAAAGCGATCTTCTCTCTCATAAATCAATGCTTTATTATGGATTCATTTTAAGAGAACTTCTGTCTAAAAGTTTGATCGAATGCATTCAATACCTTGGTTTTAGTAGTGTTGTGGCTTTAAAACAAAGTAAATTTCTTCCCAATACCTGATAAAGACTTAACGGAATCGTTGTCCACGGTTCATGTTTTTGTTGTTGAAGTTTTGCTCCCCATGTCAGTAAAAAAGAAGTCTGCATATCGTGGACGTTTATCATGTTAATACCACCTTCTTCCACCACATTACACAATACATTTCGTTTAACTTTTTCAAAGGCTTTTGTATTTGAATACTTCCTTTTCCAGAGAAACCTGAACAAAATAGTATTCAACTTATCGAGAACTTTAACAGGGGCAAGAAGCGCCTGCATAACGTAAACAAATTGTGAAACTAAGAAGGACTTAATAATACATAATTTGCCGCTTATACTTAAATTTCTTCTTGACCATCTGCAAATGATTTGTTCAACTTTTTCAAGTCTTTTTGGACCAATTTTCCATAATTTCAGAGGCCGGGATGTCATTTTTAAAACTGACTAATTCCCATGATTTTAACCTGGGTATTCCATTTAATATCGCAATATTTCTCTTGACAGTTTTTACGCGATCCCTACCACATTGCTTCCGTTTCACTTTTATTTAATTTTAAGCGAGATATATTGGAAAAATCATCAATAATTTTCAAAACCGTTTCCATGTCGTTTTTATCTTTAAGTAAAACAGTTATGTCATCGGCGTACATAGCCAGTTTCAAGATACGCGATGTTGTTCTGCAAAACCTACATCTGGTAAGGCAAATCCTTTAATATTGGGGTGACTTCGGATTTGTATTGCTAATAATTCTACACTTATTTCTTCCGAAATCCAACCCATATAATTTATGCAGCTCGTGGTGTTTGTCATTAAACCAATATGTAATGCTATTTGAGACCGTGGAAGAGCCAGGTTGGTTATTGCCCTTTTAACTTCTCTTAAAACTTTAATCCATTTAAATTTTTTTTCGCCAAAACCAAATTTTTTAAAGGACCAGACCACATAGTCTTTTGAGATGGAATCGTAGGCTCGGGCGTAGTCAAGGGCAAGTAATATACCTGCTTGATTTCTTTCATTAGCGTAATTAATGACATCATCAATTAATCTAATCAAGTTACTTGCCTTTCTTCCCTTAATACATCCTGTCTGATCTTCTGACACGAGGTCAGAAATAACACCAGATACGCGCTGCGATAAACATGTTGCCAGCATGTTATAATCTGTATTGGTTACAGATATAGGGTTTCCAATTCTTAAGGCTATCTCTCGGCAAATCTTTATCCTTATGGATCAACGTGATAACTGCTCTTTTCTGAGTATCTGACAATTCACCGACTCTAAATGCACTTTGAAGGGAATTAACCACCATCATTTTTACTTTAGGCCAACATTTTTTCATGAAACTTGTAGTCAATCCGTCTAAACCTGGTGACGAACCATTTTTTAATAAAGACAGCGCCCTGCCGATTTCTAACACGGTAAAATCAGTTTCCAAACCATATTTTCGTTCGTCATTTAACTGAGGAATATTTAAATTAAGAACTTTACTTTCAGCATCCTCCTCAACAAAATTCCCATTTTTATCAAACACGTTATTGTAAAATCTCACTTGCTCCTGTAAAATTCCTTTTTGCGTCGTTATTGAGAGCCATTTTCATCTATTAATCTGTCCATAAATTTTCAATCAGCTTTCACTTTTTCCATATTTAAAAAATATAATATCACTTCACATGCACAATTCTATATAACATATTACAACCAAACACAATAGCAAATAAGCAAAAAAACTCAGAACATGGTTTGAAAGGGTAGCTTTATTGGTCTTTTTTTCGAACGAATGTAAGGATCACTATATCCCGCCAAACCGCAACACGGTGGCCTAGTGGTAAGGCGTCCGCCCAGTGAGCGGGAGGTCGTGGGTTCGAACCCCGGCCGGGTCATACCTAAGACTTTAAAATTGGCAATCTAGTGGCTGCTCCGCCTGGCGTCTGGCATTATGGGGTTAGTGCTAGGACTGGTTGGTCCGGTGTCAGAATAATGTGACTGGGTGAGACATGAAGCCTGTGCTGCGACTTCTGTCTTGTGTGTGGCGCACGTTAAATGTCAAAGCAGCACCGCCCTGATATGGCCCTTCGTGGTCGGCTGGGCGTTAGGCAAACAAACAAACAAACAAACAAAATATATCTCGCCAACTAGAGTTATTACGGCTTGTTGATTTTGCCAATACAAAAGTCATTTTTTTCTCACTTCATTGGTGCAAACAGTGTAATATTGTGTTGTAAATTCTATTGTTATGCGATTGTTGTTATATTTGTAAGCATAAGAGAGAGAGAGAGAGAGAGAGAGAGAGAGAGGAGAGAGAGAGAGAGAGAGAGAGAGAGAGAGAGAGAGAGAGAGAGAGAGAGAGAGAGAGAGAGAGAGATATTTTTCACTCCATCAAAGTATCTCCTTTTGAATGCTAAATATAAGTCAGGGAATACGTCTAAAAATGGCCTCCAAATTCCAGGAAATATGTATATTACCTGGATATTTTAGGGAATATATATATATTCATTGAGTGAAACAGGGAATACGTATAAATCAAATCTCTTATATTATTAAAAGCTGCATCAAAAGGTGTGCAACATTGATATCGGGACTACACAACATAGAATGTTTATATAATGGGTGGTGGTGGATAATGCTGTCTGGATTAAAATATAAAAAGAGGTAAACAGGTGGCGAACTGTTAAGTTTCACTGACGGTCTAGTCTTCAGTGACAATGCAAATAACAAATCAGAGGTGATTCTTGCTAAACATCAAGCTTTTATTTATTCGTATGAATTTAGCAATGAAAAACGGATTGACAATTAAGGGTAAAGAGAGAGGGGGGGGAGAAAGAAGGAGGGGGAGAGAGAGGGAGGGGGGGGAGAGAGGAACGGGGGAAGAGAGGCAGGGCGAGAGAGAGGGATGCGTGGGGCTGGCGGTGGGGGTTGGGGGGGGGGGGGGGCGTGGAGAGGAGCAGCTAGTCGTAGAGCGGTTCGACTCGCGCAGTGGCTATGCATTACACGGTTCGCGTGCCATCAATTAGCACGTCGTCAAGCAGGTAACCCGCTGAGAAACCTACTGGAGAGCTAGAGAGACAGCTGGACGCATTCCTTGTTTATGGTCAGCAGATTAATGTACTGCCACACTGAGATTGAAGTCGCAGAGGGTTACATCGGACTGGGTGGCCGAGTGGTAACGCAGTTGCGCTCGGAAGCGAGAGGTTGCGAGTTCGACCCTGGGTCAGGGCGTTAGCAATTTTCTCCACCCTTTCCTAACCTAGGTGGTGGGTTCAAGTGCTAGTCTTTCGGATGAGACGAAAAACCGAGGTCCCTTCGTGTACACTACATTGGGGTGTGCACGTTAAAGATCTCACGATTGACAAAAGGGTCTTTCCTGGCAAAATTGTATAGGCATAGATAAAAATGTCCACCAAAATACCCGTGTGACTTGGAATAATAGGCCGTGAAAAGTAGGATATGCGCCGAAATGGCTGCGATCTGCTGGCCGATGTGAATGCGTGATGTATTGTGTAATAAAAATTCCATCTCACACGGCATAAATAAATCCCTGCGCCTTGAATATGTGCGCGATATAAATTGCATAAAATAAAAATAAAATAAATAAATCCCTGCGCTTAGAACTGTACCCACGGAATACGCGCGATATAAGCCTCATATTGATTGATTGATTGACATCCTCATATAGTCACAGTATACTGACACCAGTCCTAGCATGATAGAGCGGCTGTCACTATAGGTGTCTCTCTTTGTGTGTCTGTATCATATTACTTGTGATTAAAACAAAAAATGCCTGATAGGAAACAAATAGAAAAAAATGTTATGACAGAGATTCCCCTAATATTTCCGAATGTCATTTCTACAATGACGCTTTGAATAACGTCTTGATAAAAGTTGGTTGACGTGAAATGTGGCTTGAAAAAAAAGAGCATTAAAACCTTTAACGTAATGCAACAAGCAGAGAATGCAGAGAATATGGAATATTAGCTGTCATAGGGGTACGATACCAGTTAATCACGTTTAACCGAATGTTTGGAGATTCGAGAGTGGAGGGTGTCATTATTGAAGAGAGAGAGAGAGATGGAGAGAGAGGAGAGTTGGGAAAAGAGAGAGTGTGTGTAAGAAGGTGAGAGACAGAGGGCGATGGGGAGAGGTTGAGTGATCATATGAGGGGTGTTGTCAATATTAGAAAGATAGAGGGGGAGAGAAGGAGAGAGAGATGGGAGGGTGAAGAAAGAGAGAGAGTGTGTAAGATGCCTCCATAAGAGATGTAGCCTAGAATAAAAGCAATGTCCCTCGATGCATGTATTATTTCTCTTAACGAGTATAAAATAAGTTATGTAAGTCATTTTTCGTAGGCCTAATATGAAAACAATAATGTTGAAGTCTGAATCCAGTATCATTATTTTGAACTGTTTCGGTCTATACATGTAGTCTGCTTAAAGCAGAACGCTTCCGTGTAGCATAAATATATATATATCTTTCATGTTCTCTTGGGACGGGCCAGGGAATGTGTTACAAACTAACGCTTGCTTATTAGCAAGCCCAGTCAGTTCTGTACGCGAGTAGTGAAACATGATAGCGGTCAGTGGATCAGTTACCAACATTCCTACTGACATCTGGTAGTGATTTAGTCTTGATGGTGATCGGTGCTTTCCTTCGTTAGCCACTGGACTTGTCAGTTACATTTTGACGATTATCTGAGCGACCCCTTTTACAGAAAATTCAAATAGCAACCGAACCCATTCATGGAAGATCATATAGGATGTACATTAGGTCCCTAATCACGAAGACGGTCACCTAGAAACTCGCTCAAATATGTGATTTTTCTTGATACATTGTTAACTAATCTAAAAGATTGGAGTTTTCCTAACAATACACACACACACAACGTATTCGTTTTGATAACAAAAATAATGATATGGCATGTATCAATAGCCGGCATGTGATAAAGGGGTAACAAAATAATAATTAACAAGTGACCATAAGGATCCTAATACTTTCCGTTTATCATCTCGTGCTGTGGTTGTTGTTTTATTATTTAAAGTCTTCTTCATCGAAATGATAAGACATCTCGGGCTGATTGGTCCTGATATGGCTCAAAAGAGTCGGCTGGACCGAAAGCAAATATCAAGTAAAGTATCTGGGGCTGATAGAACATATAGACCCTAACGGGTGTAAAGTGAGCATATATTAAAACCCTTCCTGGCCGGATAATATGGTACCTAGGGTCACCAAAGTTCAGAGCTTCTCGGCATCGACTCCGATGAGCATGCTTCCGAATAGTGGTGTCACCAGTTTTATCAGTTTTGGAGAAAAGTGGGTGCAAACGAAAACATTTAAACCATGCCTGACGGGATAATGTTGGCACTAGGATCATCAAACTACAGAGCAAATCAATATCAATCACCACAAACTGGGGCCTTAATTTCGGAGAAAATAACTGTGTCCTTACTGGAGACAATTGAGTTTGTTTGTTTGTTTGCTTAACGCCCAGCCGACCACGAAGGGCCATATCAGGGCGGTGCTGCTTTGACATAGAACGTGCGCCACACACAAGACAGAAGTCGCAGCACAGGCTTCATGTCTCACCCAGTCACATTATTTTGACACCGGACCAACCAATCCTAGCACTAACCCCATAATGCCAGACGCCAGGCGGAGCAGCCACTAGATTGCCAATTTTAAAGTCTTAGGTATGACCCGGCCGGGGTTTGAACCCACGACCTCCCGATCACGGGGCGGACGCCTTACCACTAGGCCAACCGTGCCGGTTAGACAATTGAGTACATGTATACGAAATAGCATTTCCTGACGGGATAATTTTGAGTGACACCAGGGTCATCGATCCGCAGGACATAATTATGAGCGTTTATTCCCATGGACCTCGAGCTCATAGCCAAAATGAGTTTCAATAGCTTTACCTATTTGGGAGAAATGAGTACATATATATGTTAGTCATATTGAGAACAGACACAAGTCAAACGGGATAATTGCACTATGATCAACAAACTACTTTGTTTGAATGCAAATGTGTTGTTTGTCCCCCAGAGTAAAGGGTGGACGTTTGCGTTTGTTCCGGTCAGTCTATATGTCACACAAGTCACTAAAATATCACTCACGCGAACTGTCAAGACGCAAAATAGATAAGTTGGTAAATTGCTCTCCTAACGTGACAAAACGAAAGTGTCTGAGGCAGGAGATCGAATCCCATTGGCGTCGTTAATTTAAAAAAAAAGCTCACTGGGTGACGCAGGGGTTTGTCGGACCTGTTCTTCTTAGGGGTTGGGGAGGGGGGAGGTGTTGCGTTGTTGTTGTTGTTTTTTTGGGGAGAAGAACATTGCAGTTATGATAAAAAAAAATTCTGTCAATATTTGTCCCGCGCTAATCTGTGTGAAATCGCTTACCGTTGCCAATCATAATTCATATATTAATACAGGTACTGGTAGCCTCAGTCACACGAAATTGCTAATTTCTGTGGTACTGGGCAACTTTCACGTTATTCCTTTTGCATGGGCATAGTGGAGGCCACCTCAATCAGGACTGGCTGGGACTAATGTGTTTATTTTTTTTAATTAAGTGGGTTTATTTGAACATTAAATATTTTTACCTACCGCCGGATGCCCTTAGGCACCCCTGAAGCTCGACATGCAGCCGTCCGGGATAAAACTGCCCGAGAATCCAATAAACACTTTAGACAACACAGTATCATGTCAAATCAAGTTCACTCTCAAACCTATCAAGTTATTATTGTTGTTACTTATTGGAATGGCAAACGGAACATCCATTGCCTATGGTTTTTGTAATGTCATAGCTGTATTTCTCCCTGAAACTTTTGCAAATTATTAGTAGGCCAGTTGGTTAGGACACTCTTGCTTCATCACGTTCTAATCACGCACGTTCGAATCCACGCGGTGTCACTTTTTTTCTCCCTTTCCCCTACGCTACATTACTTTTCAGGGAATGTGTGCTGTTCATTGTTATTTTATTTTACTGATACGTTTTTTATAATTTAATTCGTCATCCAGCGGGGACGTTTGCGATTGTTCCATTCCGTAAGTATGTATGTATGTCACAATATAGGAACTGCGATAAATCCTGAACGGCTAAGTATTTTTCAACCAAACTTTGTAGGTAGATGTAGACACAGGATAGCCTATTGCGTGCAACATTTATATTGGATAGGTCAAAGGTCAAGGTCATTACGGGGCCCGATGGTCAAAATACATAATCAGCCATGTCTCCCAAAGTTCTGGGAATATTTCAATGAAACTTTTTTTCATTACATACTCTGAGGACGGGTCTACAAAATAGCAGTTAAAAATTACATAATCACAGCAAAAATGTTTTTCTCAGAAAATCGAGTTGAATTTTTTCTTCTTTTTTTCCCCCTTAAGTTGAAGGGACTAATGTGCTGCGTCTTCATGTTTAATTTCATTTAAAAAAATGGTTGGCTGGTTCCAAAGTTATAAGGGTTTTAACCATCATATTTGTGGTAATCATATGACTGATAGTTATAAGGCTTCGCTAATCATGCAGGGGAGCTAATCTACTCCACTGAATCACCATCGCTTTGAAGCTATGAATACAATAATAAATCAGTCATGATTCAGACAAGATAAGTCGACCATTGCAACAATAATAGCAATTGATAATGGTATGGATTCGCATAGACACTTTAATATCCACACCATCAGTGATTAATGAAAATCATAAAACATTTGTTACATCCCGTGAGGAGCACGAGTATTGCTAGTGATAATAATAATAAACATTTAGAATCCGAATACTTCCTAATGCAAGGAGCCCTAGTCGTTTACATAAACCGAAGATGGGGAGGTAGAACTTTTCTCTCCCTTCTTCAATGCTAGCGTTCTTGGCCAGGGCACGGTAACTTGATACCAACACGAAAAGGAACGCTGAAACCATGGTCCTGTGGCGCCGCTAACCCGTAACCGGTGGTCAGCATCTGAGTTACAGTGCTAGCTCGGCGAAGCCACGGCGAAAGGGCTACGGCTGTAACCCGATAACGGCACCGGCTGATAACAAGTTCACGCTGATATCAATGGCCTTGCTGCATCGCCAACTATCCTTCTGAGGCTCGGGCACCCCGCTGCACCAGCCTTTTCTTTCACCTCTACTTCTGGTGGCCCAATCCAGTTCAGGCGCGATCGCGGCAGACTCCCTTATTTTTAAGGGAGGGAGAACTTGAGCTCCTGTCAGTCACTCCAGTACACGCGTTCGGAATGCAAGATATGCGTGTGCTCGATACGGTTAATTAAACACTTCCCTCGGCCTATGGGAACTTGACTCAGAGCCGAAGTCGCAGATCCTTTGCCCAGTCCATAAAACAAGAGGCACATACAATACGCGCACTTGACTTGACTTGGCACAGAGATATAGAATAGAATATTCTATATCTCTTTGGGTAGAAGAGACGAAATAGGTGAACAAGAATAATCAGATATGTAATAGTTTTACTGCATTTTAACAAACATTTAGTGTTAATGCTGCTACATTTAAATTAAAGCCATGGGTTTTTTTAAGGTGTGACGTCATTTTCTGTTTTTGTTTTTGTTTTTCTATCCGGGGTTGTAAGAATTTACATGACAAATACAGAAATGTGATCATGCAGGCGAGTTGCAATGATACAGGCAACACAGATTCCAGGCAGTTCGAGTTCATCATTGTCTGCTGTTGGTCTTTGAGCAGTCGCTGTTATTCAGAATAGTCCGGCGCCTGTGGGTGGACATGAATTGCGAAAGCTGTTCCGAGAAGGGTTTACAAATATTTATCAATTTTAAAAGGAATATAAAAAGGAAAAACATCAATCTATATACAAGTAAAGGCTGTAGTTATCTGTCTGTCGTGAAAAATGTCAATGCATTCAATGTTTTTCTTACACACTGGGTGTAAATCTTTCTTTCTTTATTTGGTGTTTAACGTCGTTTTCAACCGCTCACCTCCCACGTGCAAAACGCAGTGATATGCACACGCCAGAATAGCGCGGTAGTGTATTGTGCTAAGCAGGAAAGCGCGCTTTTCTGTATTCTTGTTAACTTTCTGAGCTTGTTTTGAATACAACCTATCATATCTATACGTTTTTGGAATCAGGAAACGATAAAGAATAAGATAAGATCATTTTTGGATCGATTTCTTAAATTTTAATCGTAAGACTAATTAATCTATTTTCGTTAATTGTGATCACATTTTAAGAGTAAACATGACATATTATGTATTTTTAGATTCAGAATGTCATGAAGAATACGATGCAATCAATTTTAAATCTGTTTGCGAAAAATCGATTTTAATGACAACTTTAATGAGCAAACTCATTAATTAATTTGTAAGCCTCCAAGCTGAAATGCAATACCAAAGTCCGGGCGTCGTCGAAGATTACTTGACCAAAATTTCAACCAATTTGGTTTAAAAATGAGAGCGTGACAGTGCCGCCTCAACTTTTACGAAAAACCGGATATGACGAAGAGCGGTTTAGTAGTTGCGCTGAGAAGGATAGCACGCTTTTCTGTACCTCTCTTCGTTTTAACTTTCTGAGCGTGTTTTTAATCCAAACATATCATATCTATATGTTTTTGGAATCAGGAACCGACAGGGAATAAGATGAAAGTGTTTTTAAATTGATTTCGGAAATTTAATTTTAATAATAATTTTTATATTTTTAATTTTCAGAGCTTGTTTTTAATCCAAATATAACATATTTATATGTTTTGGGAATCAGACAATGATGAAGAATAAGATAAACGTAAATTTGGATCGTTTTATAAATTTTTATTTTTTTTTACAATTTTCAGATTTTTAATGACCAAAGTCATTAATTAATTTTTAAGCCACCAAGCTGAAATGCAATACCGAAGTCCGGGCTTCGTCGAAGATTACTTGACCAAAATGTCAACCAATTTGGTTTAAAAATGAGAGCGTGACAGTGCCGCCTCAACTTTCACGAAAAGCCGGATATGACGTCATAAAAGACATTTATCAAAAAAATGAAAAATATGTCTGGGGATATCATACTCAGGAGCTCTCATGTCAAATTTCATTAAATCGGTCCAGTAGTTTAGTCTGAATCGCTCTACACACACACACACAGACACACACAGACACACACAGACACACACACACACACACACACACACACACACACACACACACACACACACACACCACGACCCTCGTCTCGATTCCCCCCTCTACGTTAAAACATTTAGTCAAAACTTGACTAAATGTAAAAACGGGTCTGGTTTGAGCAGTGACACACAGGGAAATCTGTACATCAAACCTCTGCAGCATAGAGAAATTCTCTCCAGAGTCTTCGGAGTTGTCAGCGTTTGGAAACTTGATAGTCTGCTACCGACGGGGGGAAAGTTCTTGACCTGCAGCATGGCAGGTCAAAATAACACACTGGGACCAAGCGACGGTGTAGCTTAATTAATGCCGACATGGTTACTGCACAAGCGGCCAGCTATGCCACTCCTCCTTTTGGCGCGTGCTGTGACTGCGCCTAGACTGAAT